>NC_090878.1:26790035-26792535 GCF_036669935.1 Montipora foliosa
GAACTGAGATTTTGAGCCGTGATTGGATGATTAAGGAAAAGGACTGATTTGAAATACTCGTTGGCCGTTATCCATTGATCATCAGATTTAGGTAGATTTATTCCTGTTTTAATATCAGGAAAACCATAATCTCCAGGTTCAAGAGAAGAGGCACCAGAGGTTGTTAAAGGAACACTTCCATTGCCATATTCTTGATCAGTGAGCGTGATATCATTGAGGTCAGCGCGAAGTTGATCATTCAAACCCAGAACAACTCTGCAGCTCCTTTGATGCATCTTTAATCCTCTGTTTCCCTTACAAAGTTTACCACAACAGCACTTTGTGAGACAAACACGAGAAGCAGTGTCTGCTACAGGATCATGATCATTCGGGAGTTGTTCCTCTCCAACATTGTGACGTTCCGATCGATGAATTCGTTGTTTGCAGGGCCACGCATGGCGGCCCAGCGAGACAAAATCTTTTTCGCAGAAAGAACAGACGACTCCAGCGAGTAAAATGAACAGAAAACGTGGATAGGCCATTTGAAAGCAGCAAAACAGAGATTAACTAATTAAGATATCAATTCAAGCATAAAATGACGATAAAACTGGAGACATGTACAGAGCGTGTTTGCTCTGCTCGATGTCTAATAATAATAATAATAATAATAATAATAATAATAAAGGTTTATTAGCATTCCAAAAAAAATGAATTGGCTCTTACACAAAAACATGGTATAATGTAATTTACAATAATATCACATTCTAATATTAAGAATTTAAAACATAAACAAGCTAAGATGTAAATGTAATAATTCATGTAACTTTTAATCTCTTTCGAGCATTATTGACACGATATGATGTCAAATTTCTTTTAAAAGATCGAAAGTCAGTACAATTCCGCAAATAACTTGGTAATGCGTTGAGTATGGCTGCTGAGCTGTCTTGAAAGGTGCCACTTTCGATAGGCACCTTTAATCTGACTTCACAGGACGACCTTAGGTCTCTTGCTGGTATGTGTTGTTCGGGTTTGAAGTACTGTGGCCAATAGTCGAAATATAGTGCTTTGAGTACGCACTGTAGCAACTGATAACTTCTACGCTCTATCAGCGGCAGCCAACCCAGCTGCAGGCAGTCACCTTCTCTTGCATAGCGACCTAAGACATATCCCGCACATACATTTCGGACTCTTCGTAAGCGCTTCTGCTGACACAATGGCAAGGGATAGAACACTGTAATAGCATAATCTAACTTGCATAGGATCAAACTCTCTACTAACTGCTTCTTCACACGGAACGGTGCTAGGTTACGTAACTTCTTCAGCACGGCCAGTGCTCCATAGCAAGATGTTACTAGTTCATTAGTATGATTATTCCACGTTAAGTGTTCGTGCATATGGACGCCTAGCAGTTTGGTGCGTGTCACACGTTCCAAGCGTGGTATCATCTGCATACTGGTAACATGGGCAGTCAAGTTCCTTCCGAAGATCTGCTACATACAAGTTGAACAGCACCGGGCCCAAAATAGATCCTTGAGGCACCCAGAACTCAACATAGGCCAACTCAGATAACTTATCGTCTATTTGAACGAGCTGGCGTCTTTCACTAAGTTAACTCAGAACCCACAAGAGGAATGATTTCGAAAATCCCATTTCGTGCAATTTCGCAAGAACAGCGTTAAACTGGACCGTATCAAAAGCTTTTGAGTAGTCAGCACAGACCATTAATGTTACCTCACCCTTTTTCATTGCTCGTATGATGTCATCTCTTGATATCCATTAGTACCGTTGTCGTTGAGTGGCCTCTTCGATATCCTGAAATACTTGAAGCTAGCAGTGCTTGCTTTTCAATAAACAAAAGGATTTGATTAAGCACCAACCGCTCAAGTAAACATTTACACTGTAGCATTTACATTGTGATTCTTGCAAAGTCACCCAGTGACATAAGGGCAAGATTAAATAAACACAAAAATAAATAGGTAAAGCTCAAATAAAATGGAATAAAATTACAACAGATAAAAGAGGTGAGATATGGTGCCCTTAACTAGAATATAGAAATACTTTATTTATTCGAGAAGCACACTATATATACAGCTAAAAACTGCAATCAAATTTTATCAAGATCTGGTTTGATCTCTTAAATGAGCCTATCCAAAGAACTTCTGTTTTTTCCCAATTAACTCTTAAACCTGAGATCTCACCAAATCTTTCTAGCATGTAGAGAGAACGTTGCAGTGATTTTAAAGAGCTATCTAGAATCAAAGCCGTATCATCTGCAAACTGGCTTAACTTAACTGTTGGTATCCCTTTCAGTGTAGTGTCCTTACGAACGGCAATAGCCAAACTCTCAGCACATAAAATAAATATATACGGTGAAAGCGGGCAGCCCTGCCTAAAACCCCGACCCAATTCAAAGAAGGGACTCGACCAACCGTTATTCACAACACAGCTCTGAATATCGCAATAATAGACATTAATCCTCTTGATAAATGATGGCCCAAAACCAAAGCGAAGTAATGTTTGG
>NC_090878.1:26797535-26817535 GCF_036669935.1 Montipora foliosa
AGCGAAAGAAAAAGACGGTTAAAAGACTGAGAACCAAGCACCAGGGAGAGGGCAGGTGCAAAATGCGACCAGACCCTCTTGACCCTACCGCAGTTTAAAAAGCAATGGTTAATGGTCTCGCGTCGGGGACAAGAGGTGCACTGACTAGAAGAGATAAGACCCCAGTTAAAGAGAGAATCGCGCACCTTGACGCCACGAAGGATAATCAACCAAATAACATCATTCTTAAAATTCTCTGTAAAAGGATCCCGAAAGAGAGACTAGTGACCATCGAGAGAAAACCCTGGCTTCTTTAGCAGGAAGGACAAAGTGAGCCGTACAAGGACGCTCAGAAAGAATATTCAACAGGTGGATCCTATCCTTTTCGGAATCCGAAATACAGGCTTCATTTTTCATAATGTAATCGTCCTCCATAGACTGACTCAACACTCTTGGACGGCGGCCAGGTCGGGTATCTGGGAATAAGACGGCAGAACAGAACCATCCAAAGACACGACAGACATATCATCTGGAACACCTTCAGCCCAGCTATGCTGGGGATCATCATCAGCGCTTGACATAACACTGCTGGGCGAAAGGCCAAAGCAGCGATACCACAAGCGAAAGCGAAAACGAAAAAACAGAATGAGAGGGCTTCGCCCTGGGTTAACCCCTTTTTTTCACTAGGCCTCATCAGCATGGCGTAGCTAACACACCAGGCGGCTGTGTTTAGCACCCCTTTAAGTGGCAGCGTCACATGCCATACATGTGGTAAGCTGGGTTGGGAATAGTAAAACTGTTCTCCCACGGCAGGCGTGTGGGAAGGTGGATCACATTAAGTGATCTGTGTGTCACGTAAATTAAAAACAACAGTAAAAGCAAGATGACACACGCTAACACCAACCCGGTGTGGCCAACACATCACGCATGTGCACAACCATTTCACCCGGTCAGCACACCCACACGCTTGCCATGGGAGAACAGTTTTGCTGTTCTCAACCCAGCTTACCACATGTAGGGCATGTGAAGCTGCCACTTAAAGGGGTGCTAAACACACCCACCTGGTATGTTAGCTACGCCATGTTGATGCATGGATAGTTTGGACGTCTTCTAGGGCTATCGTAGGGCGAAGTCCTACCAGTTTATTTCTTCGCTTGTGGTATTGCTGTATTGGTCATTTTGCGGCCCTTGCAGTAGTATGGCAGGGAATGTTGTCGATCCCCAGCATAGCTGGGCGGACCGTTCCGAAACTGAGGAGAACAAGGAGGTTGCTGATATCCCGTCTTATGCCCAAATGGCTGGGCATCATCGACTCTCCAGTGTGTCTAGTCAATCCAGCGTTGATATATAATGAAGAATGCTGAACGTCTTACTGACGCAGAGAAGGATTCTATCCATCCGCTGAACATTTTGCCCGAGCGACCATGTACGGCACATTTTTCTCTTTCCGACAAGGACACTTCTTTATCCCAAGTGTTTGCCGATCTAAAGAACTGTGGTATCCGTGCTGCTGCGGTCAGATGTCTCCAACGCAACCCTAATGGCTTTGTTTCCGTGACGTTTTCCACCAGTGAGTACTGTGATCTCTTCCTTCGTAAATCTTCTTTTATCCCTCGTCATCGTAATTTATCTTCTACGTGTACCTTTGTTGTCATGTATGATAATCCCTTCGAGCCGCTATGGATCTGTCCTCGGTTTCCGCAGATGTAATCTACAGGGCTATGAGGGCATCAAGAATGGAACACGCGTTGTTAGAATGGAGCTATCTGAGTCGATTCCATCCTTCCCACGCTTCGGCAGGAAGCTTCTTAGAGTCAAACTCCTACTTGCAGAAAGTGCCATCTTCCCGATAATGTCGCAAAGGTGTGCCCTAACGTGGTATACTTTAACTGTGACCAACTGGGTCACACCTTCAGCGACTGTAAAGAAGAAATAAAGTGCAGTATTTGCAAAGAGGACGGCCACTACACCATTGATTGTAAATTATCTTGGTGGCGGCGCTCTGAAAAAGTTGACACTGGTGATAACGATGCTGCTCCTGCTCCCCTCCCAGAGTCTCGACCGTCACCGTCTCTCCCGCAGCCTCTTTCTGATGAGCCTTCTTCTGATGGCCCGCCTCCTTCAATCCCTTTATCGCAATCTTTACCTGATGTGTCTCCTTCACAGCCTCCTTCCCAGTCTTCTCCTGATGTACCTCCTACACCTTCCTGTGATGAATGGTATATATGAAATGAATCACATATGAACTGCGGATATGAAATGAAGTGAAGCTATGATCTTCGCAGTTATGAGAGCAATTTTTGCAATTGCGTAGAGAAGCCTGAAAAATTCAGGACTTTAACGGGGTTTGAACCCGTGAACTCGCGATTCCGGTGCGACGCTCTAACCAACTGAGCTATGAAGCCACTGACGGTGGGAGCTGGTCATTTGAAGTCCTGAATTTTTCAGGCTTCTCTACGCAATCGCAAAAATTGCGATCATAACTGCGAAGATCATAGCTTCACTTGATTTCATATATGATTCATTTCATATATACCATTTCATGATCGATTCATTCCTCACGGGACCATTAGAACTCACAAATGACCAGCTCCCAACGTCAGTGGCTTCATAGCTCAGTTGGTTAGAGCGTCGCACTGGAATCGCGAGGTCACAGGTTCAAACCACGTTGAAGTCCTGAATTTTTCAGGCTTCTCTACGCAATTGCAAAAATTGCGATCATAACGTCGAAGATCATAGCTTCACTTGATTTTATATCCACAGTTCATATATGATTCATTTCATATATACCATTTCATCATTGATTCATTCCTCACGGGACCATTAGAAATCACAAATGACTAGCTCCCAACGTCAGTGGCATCGTAGCTCAGTTGGTTAGAGCGTCGCAACGGAATTGCGAGGTCATGGGTTCAAACCCCGTTGAAGTCCTGAATTTTTCAGGCTTCTCTACGCAATTGCAAAAAATTGCGATCATAACTGCGAAGATCATAGCTTCACTTGACACCTTCCTGTGCTTTCCTCTCATCGCAATCATCACTGTCGCCATCTTCTGGTCAACCTTGACCATCTTCTGGCCAACCTTCCCAGTCTACACAGTTCTCTCAGTCATCACAAACTACGCAATCGTCTCAGTCCCTCCTTTTGCCTGTTGAATCGCCGTCCCTGTCTATTCCTTTGTCCCAAGAGCCTTCTCTTCCATCGAGCATCATTTCTGGCTCTCCTACTTTGCCTGGTCTACAGCTTGTCGTTGCAGTTGATTCGCAGCATTCTACTGCTTCTGATCAAGCAATTGCTGCAATGGAGATTCCTGAGGATCCTGGCCCTACAGTTCCGCTGCGCCCAACACAGATTCCTATCCGTCCTCCACCTCTTCGAGTTGCACCGAAACGCAAGCCTGCCAGGTTAGACTTCACAGATGGTTCACCTGCGCGTAAATCAACTTCGCCTATGCCGGTCAGTTCTAGTAAAAAGATTAAGAGCCCTCACCCTTCATGACTTTCAGAATTCTTTCCTTAAATTCTCGTGGTTTCAATGAGCGTTTGCAAGATTATCTTATAGATAGTCTTCGTACCTCTTATGACGTTTCCTGTTTTCAGGAAACACAGATTACTGATCCTGAGGTTTTTCGCGATTTCTCTTGTGCCTGGCGTGGACCTTGTTTTTGGTCCCCTGCTGTAGACAAACAAGGTGGTGTCCTTACTTGCCTTTCTGAATCTTTTTCCGGCAACGTCGGTCGCTCGAAAAGAGACACGTCTGGGAGCGTTGTTAGTCTATTGTTAAAACTTGACGATCTAAGGATTAATTTAATTAACATTTATGCTCCCACCAACTTGGCAGCAAAGAAAGTGTTCTTCAGAAGTTTGCATGAATACTTTTTATCTTCTGATGTCTTAATAATTGCTGGTGTTATAATTGTTACGATCACAACCTTGTTAAGTTTGGCGGAAACTTTGTGCATGCTAAGTGCCTTACTGATTTTCGTTAGCCTTTTCTTTAATTGATGTCTGGCGCAAGCTACATCCGAGATTGTGCCAGTGCACATGGTTTAAGTAGGATTTTTCAATTGGTTCGCGTTTAGATCAATATCTTGTTTCTAAGAACTTTTGGTGTGCTGGTGTTTGTTTGGATGTGATAAAGTTGGAGATCATAGAGTGAACGAGATGTTCAGGATATGCCAACTGTAGGATTAAGGTCTTGAGGCGGCTACACTCCAGTTAGATGATAGCTTGAAAGCTCGGTCTAGCATGGTAATAATTAAGGATTCCTTATAACGATTATCAACGTGACTATTATAATGTAACAATAGACCCGTATTGGTCGGTTTCACGTATACACTAGTCGTAAAAAATCAGCTGACTCTGTGCGCAAGCAGTTGAAAGATCTTGGTAAAGTGTTAAACATCGACTTATGCCCAGTCTTTATTTCTCGAAAAGTTGGAGAAGATCTCAAACATAAAGAAATCAAGCCCGCTTTGATCAACAAACAATCAGTAGTTTACAAATTTGAATGTGGCTGTGATGCCAGCTATGTTGGTTGCACGCGTCCACATCTCTACCAACGGATCGATGAGCATAAAAGATCTGGTTCAATATTCAATCACAGCCAAAGTCAACATCAATCAAGAACAATAACATCTGACATGTTTCGCATTCTTAAGAAATGCTCATGCAAATTTGATTGTCTTGTGTATGAAATGTTCCTTATTCGCGAGCACAAACCGTGTCTGAATATCCAAAGTGACTCGTTAAAGGCAAAACTTTTCACCTAGCCTCTAGGGACTTTGAACTTAATCTTGAACATTAATATTCGAGTTATCTGTAAAATATTATATTTGACCTGATGATGGTGTCATGAGGACACCGAAACGTTGTCTTTAATAAGTATGTTTCTGCCCAACAATAGACAACAACAATACAATAGTTTATTTACATTTCCATTCTTATATAACATTACAATGTTTTCTATATTTAGAAAAAGAGAAGAGAAATTAGACAGTTACTAAGATACTAAAATATAAGTTACATACAGGGAAATGCCAAGCACCTAAATAAACCGTAAGGTTTTCTAGTTAGACAGTAGACAAAAGTTTTCTAGTTAGACACTAGACCCGTAATGATTTTGTTTGTCTTTCCTTCCAGCCCACTGGGAATAACCTCCGTGGTCCTGGCATTTGGAAGTTTAACACTTCACTTTTGAATGATGATGTGTTTTGTGACTATATTTCGAATTGTATCAATCATTTAGCCAATTCACCTTTATCACTCGGCGGCCATTTTGGAGTCCTTGGGGAATAAAGGCTTTGTCTTTGCATTGTCTTTGCCCGTCCAGCCTCACATTGAATGAGAAGCTCGACGGGCAAAATGTTTTGTTTGGACATTGAGTGATATGGGTCTATTGCGTGCAACACTTTCCTTCGGTTAAAGTTTGGTGGGACTTTTTTAAAAACTTTATCCGCTCTGAGATAATTTTCTTTGCCAGGGAAAAGAGCAGGAATCTCTCGCACGAACGTGTTCTTTTAGTTAACCAGATTATTAAGCTAAAACTTCAGCTTACTTCTGGTAATCCCTCAGTTAGTCCTGAAATTTCCGAGCTCAAAAGTAAGCTTAAAGCTCCTCGATCCCTTGGAAGAGTTAGACGGTTCTAAAATCCGCTCTAGAGTTCAGTGGCTTGAGGAGGGAGAAAGGCCTACGCGATTTTTCTTTTAGCTTGAACGTGAACGCTTTGAGCGTAATATTGTTTCTTCTATTCTTAATTCTGATGATGTAGAGGTGTTCACGCGTGAAGAAATTGAACGTGCGCACGTGCGCTTCTATTCAGATCTTTTCACTGATGAGCCTATTGATGCGTTTTTTAAGCAGCGTTGTTTAAAATCCGTTAAAAAGTCCCTTTCTCCCCCTCAACGCGCTTCGTGCGAGGGATCCTTGTCGCTTGACGAATTAACTAACTCTGTTAAGAGTCTTAATACCGGGAAGTGACCGGGATCTGACGGACTATCAGGTGAATTTTATCTTCATTTTTGGGAGACTTTGGGCCCCCTTTTACTCCGTGTTTCTAGCCAGTGTTTCTCCGATGGCGAGCTTTGTGGCTCCATGAAAGGTAGCGTCACCAGCCTAATTTTTAAGAAGCGTGGTGATATTAAGCACTTAAAAAACTGGCGGCCCATCTCTCTTTTGAATGTGGACTATAAGATTATTTCTAAAGCGATCACTTGTCGTTTTTCCAAAGTTCTTGAATATATTGTCCACCCTGATGAGACTTGCTCCGTTCCTGGCCGAAGTGTTTTTTTCTAATGTTACTCTTTTGCGTGATGTTTTGGACTACATTCAACGGACGGATGAATCCGCAATCTTAGTCAGCCTTGACCAAGAGAAAGCCTTTGACCGTGTCAACCGTTCCTTTCTCTTGCATCTTTTCCAGGTTTATGGTTTTGGACCCGAGTTTTGCCGGTGGATCTCAACACTTTACAATGGTGCCTTTATGCAGATTATCTTAAACGGTTAGCTATCTCAGAGGATTTTTCTTGCGCGTGGGGTGCGTCAGACCCTTTGTCTCCCTAAATTTATGCCCTTTGTGTTGAGGTATTAGCGTCCCTCATTCGCCGTTGTCCAGGGGTTTGTCCTCCCTGGTGCCAGAGGGCGGCAAGCACGTGTTCGCTTGTATGCCGATGGCATTACGACTGTACTCAAGGATCTTCGATCCTTGTCTAATCTTTTCAGCTGTGTTAATGTCTATGAAAGGGGCACCGGTGCCAAACTGAATCGCACCAAAACTGAAGCAATGTGGCTGGGGGCCTGGAGGTTCCGTTCTGATGAGCCTTTGGGCCTCACCTGGGTTAAGAAAATGAGAATCTTGGGGGTAGTGTTTGGTACTATCCCTACAGAGCATTTTAATTGGCAGCCTAAAAACTGGAAAAATCCCTCAATCTCTGGAAGTCGAGATCCCTATCCCTTCCCGGTAAGGCTCTAACTATCAATACACTTGGTTTGAGCAAGCTGCTTTACCTTGCCAGACTTCTTACTCTTCCAAAATGGGTCATTGGGCGGGTTAATGTCTTGATCTGGCCCTTCCTATGGGGCTCAAAAATGGCTCCGGTGAGTCGTAACACTTGCTTTTTGAAATTGAAATTTGGGGGTGTCAATCTTGACCATCTCGTCTTAAAGGCCTAGGCTTTGAGATTGGCGGGGATGGCCTCCGTGCTTAATTCCCCTGATGATTCTAGTTTTTATCTATGCGAATACTTTTTGGGGCGTCGCTTGTCCTCCCTGCGTCCCGAATGGTCTTCCTTACGGGATAACTCTTCTCCCAGTGCTTCTTCTCCAACTCCCTTTTACGAGGCGTGTCTTGATACTCTATCCAGGGTGGGAGACAGTGCCCTAGTTTGTAAAACCTTGTATCAAAAGCTACTTTCAAACAACCCATCCCTGCCAATCTTGCCGTGTCAATGGTCCCAGGTCATTGGGCCAGGGTTCCCCCTCGATGGTCATTGGTCTCTGGTCCGGGACCCCTTCATTGAGAACTATAAGAACGATGTCTTTTGGTTTATTATCCTCCACGGCGTCAAGGTGCGTGATTCCCTTTTCAATTGGGGTTGTATCTCATCTGGTCGCTGTGCCTGTTGTCCTCGACGAGAGATCATTGACCATTGCTTTTTAAATTGTCAAAGGGTCAAAAGAGTCTGGCTACTCTTTGTGCCAGTTCTCTCCCTGTTGCTTGGTAAGCAGTTTGTTGCAAACCTTTTAACGGTTTTTTTCTTCCGCTGGCCCTCTCTTAGTGCTAGGAGGGTTCGGCTGGCGCGCGACTTGACGAAATCCATTCTTTATGGCACTTGGACCTATCGAAACAGGACCACTTTCTGCAATGGCAAAGAAGACCACCGTGCCATCATCCGCTATGTTCCCTACGATCTTAAGCAGAGAGTCTTGGATTTTAACTCTCTTTCTGAATCTCGCTTCCATGATGTTTGGGTCTTGAACGGTTTTTGTGCCATGGTGAATGGATTTCCTCATATTAATATTTAGAAGTAAATCTGGGTCATGGAATCCATTTGTCCGTGCGCTGTTCACGGTGTCCACAATCCGGGGATCTCTGCAGGAAACTTGCTCTGCTCATGGACTCTGCTGTTAGGGCCCCAGGCCCATTTGGCTAGCTGCCTACTCCGGCTCTTAGTTTCTAGTGACTTTTTTGTGCTTTTTAATTTGTAATTGGCGTGTGTTTTTATTGTGAATAAAGGCTGTTTTCATGAAAAAAAAAAAAGCGTTAGGATTCTCCTCAAAAAGAGAAACCAGAGCGCACCAGGGCCCGACAAGCCCAAAAACTATTGGTGGAAGCGTGCGCATGCGCTTCATGACGAAGTCACGCGGGCGTTTTTGGCGGTCTCCGAGAGTGAAGAGGAGTACCCTGGATGGTTCTCCGAGGGCAAAACAAGCCTTCTACCGAAACCAGGAGATTTCTGCAGTGAAAATCAGCGGCTTATACCGCGCTTGAATAACATATACAAGTGGTTTACATCCTGCCTGCAAAAGCCCTATGGATAGTCACCTGAAAGCATTCAATCTAATGAAGGGACAACATAGAAGCGACAGAGTTGGCTGTAGCGGCACGACAGACAATCAATTGATAGACAGAATGGTGACTCTTGACTGCCACAGGGGTAAGAGAAACCTTAGCATGGCCTGGGTAGATGTTAGGAAAGTCTATGATTCGGTAGACCATACCTGGTTGGCTAAAGTCACGAGGATTCATTTCTTTCCTAAGTGGTTATGTGGGATGATAAGTCATCTCGCTGCTAGCTGGAATAACAAGATTGTTGCTGTCACGAAGCCGGGACCTGAGATCTCCCGTTCGATCCAGTTTATCAAGGGGTTACCTCAAGGCGACGCCCTCTGTCCGCGCCTCTTTACCTTGTGCCTAAACCCAGTAGCCTGGCTACTAGGCGCCACTGAGGCCAAGCTGAACAGAATTTTGAGGTCTGCTAGAAGCGCCATGCAGGATATGGGCTTACATTGGACCCCCAAGAAATGCAATAGGAGCAAAGAAGTGCAAGATGCGGTGGGGATGAAGCTGGACCAGTCATCAGTGGTTGAGAGCCTCAAGCCAGGGACCAGTTATAAGTTCTTAGGACTTCAAGAAACAGTGACACAAGATGAAAAGCTGGCCCTTGATAGCGATGCCAAGGTGTATCTGAGAAGGTTATCGGTGATATGGTCTAGTCCTCTGTCAGATATTAACCGAGTAAGAGCCAGCAACCAGTGCGCAATGCCAGTCCTAGTCTATCTGATGGAGACTCAACACTGGCCAATCACAGAACTGCGAGTTATTGACAGAGAGGCTAGAAAGATCATCTGTGAAAACGGTGGGAAGCATCCCTTAAGCTCGACGGCGATAATGTATTTGGAAACAGGGAAAGGAGGGCGTGGCTTCCACTCGGTTGAGCGCGAATACAAGTTGACCAAGATCAAGGCGGCAATGAAGCTATGTCATAACATGGAACCCTCTATGAAAACAGTGCAACACTTCGAAAAGAGGGCGGTAGAGAAGGGACACACTTCGCTGATGAAGGAAGCGCATAAGTTTGCCGAGGAACTGGGTACGAGCCTGTCTCTGGAGTACCCTCAACCGTCGTGTCGGTATGTGAGCGATCCTGAGACGGAGATTAAGGGGCCAAAGGTGAAAGAACACCTCAAGAAGGCAGATATGGAGAAGCTGAAAGAGAAGATCAAAGAGGGGAAGAGGCATGGACGGTTCTTACAGGCTAGGTGGCAGGACTGTGAGTTAAATCAGAGTGGATGCTTTGCGTGGTTGCGTGATTGGACCTGTGCGCCTACCCTTACCATCGCTGGGATAATAGAATTGTACGAGCAGCTTACGCCCCATAAGGTGTACACAGTCCACAAAACAGGTGCAGCACAGAGTGATATCACGTGTAGACTGTGTGGGAAAGCTCCTGAGACTCTTGTGCATGTGCTAGCAGGGTGCTCTGCTCTGGCCCAGTCCAGGAACCCATGACCCGGAGCTGCCAACTCCCATACTGGTTTAGTTTCTTGTAATTGGTCATCGGCCTCCTGTGGGAGTCTCATTCGCGGGAAATTCAATTTAAAAATAAATCGGTCTGTGAAAACGCCGTGACAACAACACAATGGAGATGTAGGCTTCGGGTCATGGGTTCCTGCCCAGTCTTAATATCTAGAAAGACACCACGCAGCACTGAAAGTCCTCTTCTTCGAGATGACTAGGGATATGAGGCTAATTGATTCATTCCCTCCCTAGTACTCGTGTGCAGTACCCAAACCAGTCTATGGGCCCTCTGAGGCATTAGCGTTTTGGGATGTTCCAGTTTAACCATTGTCAAGGCTAACAGAGTAGACGCTCGATTTGTGGACCACAAGAATAAGAAGGTGTGGGCTTTGGAGATGTCCTGTCCGGGGATGGAGCATCGCGAAAAGAAGTCCGAGGAGAAGACGGTCAAGTACGGCCAGTGCGATTTGAGCTAAAGAAACAGTACCCTGGCTATGACGTTGAACCATGTAACATCATCATTGACGTGCTGGCTGAATGGTCAAGGGATGTAGACCTGACAATGAGGAAGCTCTTTGGCAGTAGGGGCTATGACGTTTTGAGAAGGATTCAGAAGGCTACCATCTCGAGTTCTCTCAACATAGTGAGAACTTTCAAAGCTACCGCCAATTGACTTTCCCCGTGGGAATAGTATAGGAGCTCAATATAGTTTTAGTATTAGAGAGCTTTAGATTGTCTGTAAGATTTTTTATATTTTATCGCTAATTTATTTATTTATTTATTTCTTAACTCAGCAGTTTCCATTTTATAGTTCTTTTAGATCGCATAGGTTACGCTGCGCGCCCTATGTGGTTCTATTTTAGCATTCGTACGTTTATCAACTGCACATAATAATTGGCAGTGCTAATGACCCTTTACTTGCAGTATTGAGGACTGAATTGCGAAGGGCGCAGCCCACGATATCGGGCTGAGAGCATACAAAGGCGTCTCTGGCTGCTGCGATACAGTCCATGTTGATGTCGGAGCACAGCACCGCAGCTAGATGTTAATTAGCTGTGAGTCGATTTTGATAAGGGAGGAAAACCCTGGCTCGCAGTGGTGTGAGGCTCGATAGATAACCACTAACCCACCTTGACTCCCTGAGGACGACGAAAAGATGGAAATACAACTTCAGTTACATTAGAAGCCTACAATGACATAACAACTTGGAGAAACAACGTATTTTTAGTTCCAGAAGGTAAAACAGGAAGGGATTTTATAGGTCAGTTAACATATATTGCTTTGAAAGTTGCATTTTTCCCTTTAGCTGTAGGACTTCAGAAACCTAACAACAAGTCTAAAGCAAGAGATCATCAAAATAAATAAATGGCTCTCTGGAAGGACGGTGAAATCACCCAGCTAATTTGCGAAGGAAGGATACTACAGAGCGGCATTAGAAAGCGCGATTCCTCAAACTCACATGACAGATATTTTGCTAAAATAATAATGGAAGGCTTAATCAACTCAGCTTTACGGTTCCTAAATGAATCATTAGATGGAGGAATTTTTCCACTAACCGACATTGTCATGAGGCAGCTGCACTACAACCAGCAAAAGTAGGATCATTGCTGTTCGGCCCAGTTGATGATAATTTACCTGAGTCATTCTACCGTGAGATAGACGGTGATATGATTAGAGAAGCTGCACTAAAAACAAAGGGGTCTTGATGCAAACGGGTTCTAACGAATTCTTGCGTGCAAGTCGTTTAAAGAATCATCTGGGAAGTTATGTGAAGCGCTAGCTACAATGACGAAGATCTTATTCTCGACATATATTGATCCCTCAACCATCGAGCCTCTACTTGCCAGCCGTTTGATTCCACTTGATAAAGGTGGACGAGCAGTCAGACCTATCGGAGTTGGAGAGGTAATGAGAAGTTTCATTGGTAAATGAGTCATCAACGTTGTTAAGACCGATGTAATCGAGGCAAGCGGTTCTCTCCAATTATGTCCTGGCCATGAACATTATCTTTGAAGCAACACTGATGCCGTACTCATTATTAATGCGTCCAATGCATTTAATGAACTTAATTAAATAGAGCTTCCGCCCTACGTAACATCAGAATCCTTTGTCCTGTTATTCCAGTATGTGCTATCAACAACAACAACAACAACAACAACAACAACAACAGTTCTTTATAACCGTTTGTTATTTTTACAGATATGTTATTTAAAGTGGATGCGTATTTTTAAAAGGTGGTTTAATCGAAAATCGAATTTTTATTGTCAACTGGAATTAAATAGCAATTATCTGTACTCTTTTGGACGTAAAAAAAGAGTTCATTTGTTTGTTTGTTTGTTTTGCACTAAAAGGTGAGCGAGCAAATGCTTTTTAATCCGTTATCCGAACTGGTTTTTGTCGCACCTTGACAGTGACATGAAAATTTTATCCTTATGTTATAAACACGTCATCGCTATGAGTTCTCGTAAAATTAGGGGAAAATCCCACTAGTTTGCGTTTTGAGAAGTTTGTTTAAGGCACCTAAAGGTTATTTAAGTGTTGGAGTGGATCTTGTTTGAAGTTCGTCCTTTCTTGGTTGCATCGCCGTATTTTGCCAATTCTTGTTCCAAGCCAACCTTGCGTGTTTCAATGAAATACATCAAAATGTGAATGATCTCGTTTTAAGAGATAAAGTGGAATAAAGTACATCAGTAAAACTCTTCTTTGACCTTGAACTAATTTTCTTTTAATGGTTATTAATTTTAGTGTGATTCGTATTCGTTGGCTATTGACAGTTGACTCTGAAATGACGTTTTTTCCTTTTCCATTCGCTCGCTGAGAGTGTGCTTGTTTTCTTTTAAAACTCATGCGGTTCAAGGAAAATTCATTGCCAAACTGAAGAATTCCACAGTATATTTCACTCGAGACACCGATATTATACTCATCTCTTCGTGACAGCGTATAATTTACCGTTGAATTCACTAGTTAGGCAATTAAGTTTTCTATATAATAAAACAAAGAAAATGATTTAATTATTTAAAGCAGCAACAGAAACATCAAAACGCGGACAATTCGAAACCTTTTATTTTCACTAACCCTACAACCACTAAGAACAAATAACCAGGGAGCTCCGATTTTTGGCTTGGCTAAATCTATATTATAATTTCTTTTTACGTGTATATATTTTTTCGATAATAAAAATAATATAAACGACCAGTTACAGTTGAAGCTTTGAAGATCAGCGGAAGTGTCTTCTCATATAGGACGAAAGCGAAGGATATACCCAATTTGTTATTCGTAATTTTTTTTATTTTCCACAAGTGATATGTTAAGTGAAATTATCGCTTGAAGATTTTTAAATAAGGTTTTTCGCAGGGAAGTGAGTAATTGTTTATTAAGTTCTGAGTATTATATAAATTTATTATTATTATTATTATTATTATTATTATTATTATTATTATTCAGAACACTGTAAAATGACCTAAGTTAGCACTGACTCTCATCAACAAAGTAGTAAAAAGGACCGGATCTCATGCCTTATCAGAACGACCACATACAATGGCGGACTCAGGTAAAAAGACAATTTTATTCAGGTAACTTGATGCCTGTTTGGGATTCAAAATGCTAATTTTAACGAGAAAGATATGCTTTGACAAAATTGATAAAATCTTTTGCCGTAAACAAAATAACAGATGTGTGTAAATGAATAAAAATTGTCAATTTGATATCCAGGTAGAAACTATGACATGGCCACCTTTTGGCTTCACCATTAGGCCAGCCAGTCAGCAGAAGGAAAGTCGCCACAAAGGGACATAAAGCGCATTGAAATACATCAATGACGTTTCATTCAAATACAGAGGCGGATTGATCAAGTTGATAAAATAGACACATATAGCTAGATTGTTGTTGTTTATTTTACACTCCCAACGTCTGGCTGATCCAGTAAGAGGGGCTTTAGCAACGACGACGCGAACGCCATCTCATCAAAACATAAATTTTAATCGCTTCGCGACTATTCCAAGCTCTTAAACATGAGAAATGTGTGGCAAGTCCCTCAAGAATAAAACCGATATGAGTCACACTTAGTTTAGGGGCGAAAACCAAAATTTATCTCCAAGTGCTGACGTCCTAAGAAAAACCCTCAAATTTGGCTATTTCACGTTGTTGTTTTGCTGACGACGGCAAAGAAATGGACAAAAACGAAAAACGCACGTACAGAGGATGCAAAGCTATTGTTTTTTCCGCTAAATATGCAAATTTGTGACGTTTTTTGCCGTCGTCGTTGTCGTTGCTAATGCTCCCTACTATCAACAGATAAGAGGACAGTGGAACAGATTCAGAAAATGCAAGCTGGCACCTGCTTTAGATGACAGATGAGGCTATCAAACCTATGCCTCTACTGTTTATTTAACCTTAAAGAGGGTTTGCATTGAGATCGTTTAGTTCGAAAAAGGATTACATATACGAAGGACTTGCTCTTAAACGTAATTAATTGGTCATAATATTATCCAAGTCACGAACACAAATGCATGTGCTCTTGTTCTCACAGGAAAATAAGGTTAAGTCGAAGTTTTTTTAAATGTGTTAACAAGTAGACACAACTATGTAAATTGTCGATCAAATTATACTCTGGCTCCCTTTTAAGGGCAGTTGCCATTAGATTGAACACTCAGTGCTAGCCAGGGGAAAGGCCAAAAGTGTTTCAAAAAATATGGCAACGAGCGATGGATTTCCAACAGCGGTAATCGTGTCGTTTGTATGCTTCTATGTTGTGGTGTTTGTGCTCTCTGCTATAGGAAATGTGGTCGTTATATATACTTGCTACGGAACGATCAAAAGAACACAACGTTCGATTCACTGGTTCATCGCAAACTTGGCGCTAGCTGATTTTACTTTTACGGTGCTCAGTATATTGGACTTCGTGGTGTTCTTGTGGACCTGGCTTGGCGGTAGGATTTCTTGCAAACTACAAAGCTTCCTGATTGAGGCGTGCTATACTAGTTCAATAATCACGCTTGTCATTTTAAGCTTTGAGCGACGAAAAGCTGTTATTACACCACTAAGGGCAAGAATAAGTTCCAACAAAGAATACATAAAGATAGTCGCCATTTGGATGTCGAGCTTGTCCATTGGATCGCCTTTGCTTTACGCCTATGAAGTTAAGCAAGATGCAAGTAGTTCATTAATTTGCAACAACGCTTCATTCGGAGATTTAGGAAAACAAGTATATTACAGCATTCATGCAATCTGCACTTTCATTGTCCCTCTAACATACATGATCTATGCTCAGAGTACCATCTTTCTGAGGTTACGCTCAAGAGTGTTTCCAACACAAGACGATTTTACAACAGTGTCGTCTAATCGGCATCGAAAAGTCGCCAAGACACTCGCGGCGTTAACCGTGGCGTTTACAGTTTGCTGGGCTCCTTTCATGATCATTCGAACATTGATGTATTTTCACTTAACCGATGGTGGGTATTACTGGCGAGCCTCTCAACTTCTAATCTTCTTAAACACGGCCTTAGACCCAATCCTGTATGGGATCTACGGAGAGAGTATTGGACGATTTCTTGAACGGTTTAATTGTGGACATTTTCGGAAGGCAACATTGACGACCAGCAATAAAAACCCTACCTTGAATAAGAGAAGTCCGCCAAACACCTCTCATTTGATCAACGTAAAAGAAGGTAGAAGGTCAGGACTTTGCTAATCCAAACACGACCGCAGTCCATCTGAAAGTTTCCAACAAAAATTTCCGAGAAGGTATTCAAGAACCAAAGGAAAGTACTGTTGTGATTTTCTCTCATTCATTCATTCATTGATTTTATTATTAGTTGAAGAAAATACAATGACAACCCTGCACAACCCGCAGAGAGCAGACCTAATCGAGGCGGGTTGTGCTTTTAAATCAGACGTCATTATCAGTAAAAATGAAACAAAAGAAATAGAGGAAAAAAAAAAAAAGAAATAAGTGAACAATTACAATAAAATAATTACAACATATTACAACAAGTCACAGGTTAGTTAATTTAATTTACTTTACATATTTTGCCATCTTTAAGAGGAGAGTGGGTGCTTCAACATAAGTGTCCTCGGCATGAAAAATAGCAAATAGAATTTCTCGTACTTTCTTTTTAACTGCTTTTTTGGCAGTTGGCGTACTTGGGGTGGCAAACAATTCCAAACTCTGGCGCTGAAACGTGTAGTTGAATTTATTGCAAGTGCTGTTGGAATGTGAGGCGAACGAACATGACAATTGGGCAGCCATAGCTTTTAGTTGCTGCTTTTAGTTGCTGGTGTGTTTACACCAGGGTAATTGAAAGATCTGTATCTAAAAAAAATACCTTACAAAAGTAAACGAAAAGAACTTAATTCGCTGTAGAATGTGGATTGCCTGTCAAAGATGAACTTATTTTTTTCGAAGTCAGTGAATTTTATTTCTGAATTCAGGTAGATATACTGGCACATGTACCAAAAACAAGTGTCACACAACACATCTACATTTACACGAAGGCTTCTGTTTCTTGTAAGGAGATTACCTCGAGTGCATTCCAAGTTTGAAAATGAATTTAATAAGTGTGGAAAGTAACAAAATGTGACAAAATATACCTGATACACTTTGCTTTCAACAGTCTACTTCCGGCATAAAACGTATCGCCTTTATTAGATTTACTAACAACAACTGTTAGTAAACAAGTAAACAATGTCAATATCTTAAAATTAATATAATTAATTTAACTCCTTAACTATGCTGAGAAACATCTCTTAAGGTTTTACAACTGAAAAACAAACAAATGGGCGTCACTGGTGCCATTAAACGATTCGAATCGGCTCCTCAAACAGCAGCTTATGGGCACAGAGTGCCGCAATTAACATGGACTGTCACGTACTTCAGAGGAATGTACTTCACAGAGGCCAAAAATTTTTTCGTCAGAAATATAGCACTATGATGGGCTTTTACTGTGACTAAATGTTTGTCGGCATGCAATGTTGCCCATTGGAGATATTTGCAATTTAAAAAGCCTAATTTGCGGTTTCTTAAAAGTGTTGCGTGACATGGTTAATTTTGAAATGTTCCACATTGGCGAGAATAATTTCAAACCACTCCAACATTGGACCTTTTATTGCTTAAGGTTCAAAGTATTTTTGGATGAAAAAAAGATGAAAATCCACTGCATCCTGTTAGTGTGAGGAATCTTTGTTCGAAGTACAATCTTATAGCTAATTTCGGGGGGTTTATCCCTGGGATTTGATGTGAAAGCTCAAATACCCCAAGGATTGACCGGGGGCCCAAACTACTTGGGGCTCTTGAATAACTTAATGACCTTAATCAACTATGAAAGTTTGAGAGAAATCGGTGAGATGGCATGTGTCACGCCTGCCTGGTGCTCTCGTGGATAGACTCTTAAACTGGTTTCGGCGAATTTGAGTGTTTTTTTTTTGTTCGCAGAAGCGGTTTCCTGTTTCGCCTGTGTAGATATTCTTGCATAATGTGCACGTTATGCAATCGATGACTTTTGCTGAGACGCATGTTAAGTGATCAGTCATTTGGACAACCCACAATTCCTTCACTCGCTCTCATGAAGGGCTAATGCTCGAGACGTCAGATTTCCTTGCTCAGATTTCCCAAATCTTTCATGGTATTAATTCGATTTTTTATCAACTCGTTTGATAAAACCAAATTGCCATGTTTCACTCTCGACGCAGCACCGCAGTTTCTCTATAGAAACTGGAAATCTGTTGGAGATAAATAATAATATGGAAATTTCCATATATAAGAAGGATGAACTGATGGAAATCGCCACGGATTGTGTGCCCCGTCGTACTTGATGATTTAAGACAATGAGTAGCGAGTCTTAATTTTCTACTGCTACACAGGGGCGTGCTATGATCAGAACTATCCGTCCTAAAACCCAGTGGAAATGCCTGAATGCAGTCACCCAACAAAAGCCTCATATATACATTGACTTGTTACAATACACGACAAGAACAAAACCGGAATTCTATGAGGAAGCGACGCATAAGGATCCCTCTTTGCAAACAAATATTCCATTGAGTATTTAAAGTGCACATTTGCTGCATTGAGGGGCAAAAGGTTTTAAGACAAAACTTCTCCCACGAAAAAGACACAAATAGTAAACTATTCCACACTGCGTCCATTGTCGCAGCGCAATAATGTTGGGGATAAATTTGGCTCCCGTTCCTTATAATGTCACTTAGTTTGTTCTCGTCGACCAGGCTAAGGATGGACTCCTTCCCAATACTAATTACCATCTATTAAAGGAGACCATCGTTAAATCCTCCAAGAAGTCAGCCCCCAAACGAAGTCATAACTCCCCAAGACTAAACCGAAATCCAATTCTCCAAGTCCGGTGAGGGGATTATTCGCCAAGCCTCACAGATGCTCTTTTTTGTAATATCTCTTCCCGGCGGCTGACTGCAGAGAATGCACACACAAACCGTTTCAGCTGGTTAATATCTTGGCATGAACAGGACGGTTCTGTGCCAATGTTCGAGGCCAGCCGCGCAGAGGCTCCAGCCGGATTAAAGACTTTCGCTAACTGAATGTAGTAGAGAGCTGTGTGACGCCTAGTCCACCCAACATGATCCATGATCTCGGCCAGATCCGCACCTGTAAGAGCTAAAGTGATCGCACAGCCGGAGCGGAAACCATGGAGCGTCTCGCCGTCATCTGCATTCATCTTCTTAAGGTAGCCTTTTAAGCGTGACTCAGTTGCAGAGGAGGTAAAAGGGGCGTTCTTTATGCCTAAATCAGGTGTGGTTGGACGTTAAATCGACCCTTATATCAGGCGTTACCTCTATATAACGCTCGATGCCTGGAATAGGACAGATTTCCCCTTGCGGATTTCTCCTCACTCCAAACACATTGTCGGCTCCATCTCTTAACGTCATTCCCCAAATGTGATTGAAAAGGAAGCCGTCGTCATTAGGGAAACATAGGAGTTTAGGGACCTTAACCTGCCCCAAGTCCCCAGGTCGATCTCCACTCAAGAAAGCTAGTTTAAAATACAAATGAATGAAGGGTGTAGTTTCTAAAGAAACTGTGATGCTGCGTCGGTGGGGAAGTAGTATACAAAAATTTGGTTTTATCAACGGTTTAGCGAATTGCTCTGACGAAGGGCTAACGCTCGAAACGTCAGCTTTTAGAATCTCTGTACGGTGGCCAATTTACATTATCAACTCCGTTGATAAAACCAACTTTTTGTATAGTTTAAAATACGCCTGATCGCGGGCTATCACAAATTTGTCAATGGCTCTGCCTGAGTCTTTCAATTTTTTGTCTAGGTGTGAGCATAATTGTATTAGCTTATGAACGAAGAAAGGGGTGGCCTGCTTTGGTGTTACCCGTGCCCGTAATTGTTCCGCGGTTACCAGCCTCAAAAAATCCTTCACCGACTTGTCAGACACTGGGTTTCTTAGGCCTACACGGTTGTCCCACTCGCCGTCTCGTCCGATAGAATGGAGAGTAGCTCGCAACTTACCAATGTAAGAGTCCACTGTCTTATAAGATAGACGTATTGGACATCCACAAGTATATCGTCCCGCTTGGCCGATGTATATACAACCATTGAGGTGAATCTGAGTTTTCCCATTCTTGTCTTTAAAAACAAGGAACCGGCAAATATCCCGAGGAGTCGCAGTGGCTAATGTGATATGGCCAGGAAGAGAAGCAAGGTTTCAAACTCCTTTCTTAGTGAGTCCTTCTGTTTAGCGTAGCTGGTAGCACGATCAAGGTCCACGTTGACGTAAGCGCCGGTCAATGCTCTGCATGTCGATGTCAGTTTTGTCAATGTTAAACGCTGTCACGATTTTTCGGTTATAACCACAACGTTGGCAGAATCTTAAACCCTGGTCATTCGCATGGGAGCAAATTGGATATCTAACGAAAGGTATAAACACCTTGGCAACGATGGGGAGATCCTAAGTACAAAAAAAGGACGAGGGACTCTCAAGACACTCTTTATTCGCCTTAAATGTCAAACTTCGTATTTACATACCACAGG
>NC_090878.1:26822535-26840035 GCF_036669935.1 Montipora foliosa
AATTCTCAATTAAATGGATAACAGTGTTGAAACAGCTGTCGCGGAAAAAAACTAAAGACGGACGAATATTGTTTCATAGCTCTTCAAGGTTATTTGGATCATCTAGAAGCTTTAAGAAAGGAAAAACTTTTTCTTACAGTGCCTTTTATCAATGCACAAGCATGTTGTACTCTGAATATGCCGTCAGCCATGGTTGCAGGGCAACCCATGACACCACCCGATGTGATCAAATTAAATTTGATCAGGACCGTTGCAGTGGATTGACAACAGCGAAAAAACGAGATCGTCATTAAAGTTTGAAAATCGTGGTCGGAATGTTAATGAATAGGAAAATGAAGCCTTTTTTATCACTGGGCCAAAATAGTAAAAACTTAAAATATAAATAAGTCTGTCTGAACATCAATCAATAAATCAGAATTTTGACACATGTTTTTGTTGCCTATTGTATTTAGTTGACACATTTCATTTTCCATTGTGATAAGCGAAATGCATTATTGTCTTACGATTTAAATATCAAAACGAGGTCACCCCTACACCCTTTGTAAAGCGGAAATAAGGATGTTCAACAAAAGACAACGAACAGTTCATGCAGAAGTGTCTCCACAGTAGACTGTGTATTTAATTTATAACAGCCGGTAAACCACCCCACAAGAGGTTTCAGTAGTCAGCAAGGCTGACTACTGATCAAAACAGTTCTAGGGACGACGATGAGAAGTTCCCACTGGCTTTATATTGGTACCAATGGCAACGGGCGAAGGATTTCCAATAGCAATTGTCGTTTTATATTCTTTGTTTTATTGCGTGGTATTCCTTCTATCGGTCGTGGGGAACGTAGTAGTACTGTGCATCTGTTGTAGAATGATAAAGATAAATCGACAGTCTTCCATTAAATTTTTCATTGCAAACTTAGCCTTCTCTGATTTAACCTTTAAGTTGCTAAGCCTATTGAACTGTATCAATTTTTTCTGGACGTGGCTTGGTGGTAATGCTACCTGCAAGGTACAAGGTTTTCTGATTGAAGCATGTTACACAACTTGTTGTGATAAGCTTTGAACGATGCAAGGCTGTAGTAACACCCTTCGAGGTAAGAATGGACGCATCCGAAGGCACACACTGGAATCTCATTGCGGCCATTTGGCTAACAAGCTTCATGATTGCGTCACCTTTGCTTCACACCTATGAAGTTGAGATGGCTAAACGTGGTTCATTGATTTACTCAAACGACATACATGATATAGTAGTATATATGGGCAACGTGGGGCTGTATTTTAAGAGACATGAGAGCACACTCAGTCGAAAAACAAAAACCACTCAGCGATGCTCATTCTCGATTGAGAGAACAATTGGCAGCGCATTGAGGAGAGGATAAATAATTGAGAGGAGAAGTTAGAAAGAGACAAGATTTGGTGAATGGAATTTCTCAATTTTTAGATACGCTGAACGAAGAAGAATTAATAGGTTTGATCGGTGAAAATAAAATGTCCTCTAAAGATGGAGTTTCGTCTTCGAAAAAAGAAAAAAAGCAAACAAAAAAAAATCTTGGATAGTGTCAAACAGACACAGCAGGAAACCGGTCGATACGTACAACTCCTGACTTCTCTGGTGACGGGAATAAATCCGAATCAACAACAACAGAAAGGATCGGAGAGCACGCAATACATACAAAATCTAGGACAACAACGAAGACAAAATCGAATGTTGGAAGTGCTAGAACCCGTGGAACAACAGGTGCAAGAAGAAAGAGCCATCGAGCAAATACATAGATTAAAAGCGATGTTAGAATCGAATCCTCTTTTGCGATGCGTGACTGGTGGGGGCGATAATACTAACAGATCTACAAACACTGTAAGACAGAAATCGTAGTTAAAACGGCCTGCAGCTGAGACGACAAACCTAGAGGAAGGCACGAGTAACAAACGTCTGCGTTACGACGAATACGGAGATTACGAAAACGATAATCTAGTATTGAGTGAAGGCGATAAAGAAAGAGAATTTGAATTAGCATTAAATAATTATTATCACAGTGATGGCTCTCAACGCAGGTAATGTGGGTGGAGAAACTGCGGCTGAACGTTTACAGTATTTATTAAATATTAAGGAAGGACAAGGTAGAAAACGAAAAGCCGAGGAACAAGATGGCGAAGGAGCCATAAAAGTGGGGAAATACACGGACACGATCATGGTCAAAGAACAGCTGGAACATACTCAAGAACAATTGATGTTTAATACGTTAGACGATCATTACGAGGAAAGAATTAGACCCGACGTGAACGAAAGTGATTTCACGGTGGGTCGATATCATTTCACCTTAAAACCACAGGGCAAATACGTGACGAATCCGTCAACGTGGACGTTGGTATCCATTCATTGAAAAGAAGTGGATTCTCGCACTAAAGCCGTTAGACGGATTTTTTTTAATCATCCTACAACGGCTAAAGATGGTCAAAAGTTTGTGAAACTCTCTCTTTATTGGCAAACGAATACATGATATCGAGTATTCAGGTGTCTTTTTCAGACCAGAAAGAGTTAAACGCCTTAACGGATCTGTATCGACTATGCGTTTAAAATTTCAGTGGGAAGAAAAACAGGATAAAAAAAAACATAAAACATACAATAGAAGTGGGTTTTTGCACAAAACGGCTGGTTCTCTCTTGTGCAAGATACAAACTGCGAAAAACGAAAAATTGGACGTGAGTGTGGATCATCAAGAAGTGGAGTGGGATCCGCCATGGATCTGGCAGACGAAGCGACGAATATTTCGACTGGAGGTAAAGTGCCTTTTCCGCTGTGAAAGCAACCTTTACCCGGTGCATTTTTCTTCTTGAATAAATATTTCCCGGCCGTGGTAATGCACCCGTTTGTGAGGGTTCAATACAACCTAGATAAGTTGGGTCGTTTTTTAATAGCCAAGGAGGCGCATGTGGAAGGTCAGGGCACTAGAATACCTGCAGATGAAATTCGCTATAGAATAGATCACACCAAGAGGAGATTGACAGTGCCCTATCTCAGGCTGCCCGAGAAAGATCTTAAGAACACCGAAAATGCTTATTTCGATCAACCTCCCACTGATTACGAAACAGATCACATGGTGATGGTGGAGGCGAGTAGGACTTTCAACACCACGAATGATCCGAACGGTGTGGTTAGAGCCCGAGATATTCACGTGTCACAACTCGGTCAATAACGCTTGGAGTGCAACTCAACGTCAGCTCATGGCCACCATTTACGAGCAATACCCCAAGTGTTATAATGACGAAGGTGATCTATTGGGCGAGTGAACAGCAAAAAAAAAAAAAAGAATCATGCACGATACAGTACAATTGAGAAGAACGTGTTAAGCAGATGACGATATTTCTAGATATTTTAGAGGAGTATTTAGTGCCGATGAATTAGATCTAAATGGTCTAGTGAAAGACACACAATCCACCTGGGCTATCATCTTGAATACGGACCCCATCTGAAAACCAGGCCAACACTGGGTTGCCATGGTAAAAAGGCCCGAGAGAGAACATTGTTTATTTTTCGATTCGTACGGTCATCAGCCCGTGGATTACCATCCGATGTTATGGAGCAGTTTTTGCTGGTGTCGTCATGACGTGAAAGATTATCAATAAGATTTTACCACGGTGTGCTGTGATTATTACTAATTTTTTTAAAAATTATTTACTAGACCCCAACGATTAAATAAATTAGATTTCTCTTTACTAGATAAGGATTTACACAAAGGCGACGACGAAGCCAACGATCGTTTTGTACGTGATACGGTTCACGCGTGGTATCCAAAAATTTTAAATAATGAAAGACACAAGTACTTGTTATCATCTAAACCACAGAAAATTAGTAGTAATGGTAGTTTGAAGGGTGGACTGACAAAACAACAAACTAACAAAAATAAAGACTTCTTTTCGTTTCATAAATCAATATTGTAAACCTAGGTGTTATCTTGAATGATGTTAAAGAGTAGAACAAAAAAATTACGGCTCATTCGAGTGTTTTGTTTTCATCACACGATGTAAAAATGACTAAAAACCCTTAAAGTCCCAGGCGTGTGTGTAGTCCTACCCAGTACCCAAACAAGGTCGATATTCAAAATAGCGCATTCGAGTTCAAGAGACTTCAATTCAAGAAAGATGAAAACTTTATCGGACGTACTTCCACCAGAGCTCCAAGAATGTATTTTAAAGAAGAAGACGAAGCTAGAGCAAAGAGATAAAAAACGAACCCTGGTGGGGAAGATTGGTGAGTTTATTTAATTTAATTAACATTTTTTTTGTCTTTTTGTCTTGAAGATTGGCATCCAAGAGATTCACGTTTTTTTCTCCTAGAAAACCAAGCCATCTGTCCGTGGAAAGGCCATGCAGTCGTTCCTTACACGAACCCACCGTCTATAGTTTCTCGAAAACATTTCCAACGTACCAGATGCAATATATTTCACCGTGTGGGAAATCGGCGACCTTACGCTTACAGTGGTTAAAAGATTTGTAAAATTAAATTAAAGAGTTGTATATATAAATCAAAGACTATAAACCTAGATGTTACTTCGAGTGATTCATTAAAGAGAGAGAAAAAAATGACGATTTATTCTACTGCTTTAGAAATGATTTTAGCGGAAAATTTAAGTGTGTGCGACGACGAAGATATATCTCCCGAAAAATTTTTCTCTTCACACGACGTGGAAGTGACGAAACCCTTTAAGATACGTTCTCCAGGGGTGTATTATTTCATAGGAGGCACCATGGCGAGTAAAACGACTTTATTAGCTAAAATTCTACTTCATAGACACAATATGGTAAAAACGAAAATGGTGAATGGGAAGACACTTCCTTGGACAATATTCATTATTTTAAGGGATCTCCGTGGCAATCGCGACCTTTCGACACTCTAGAAAAGGAAGCCTGTGTGAAATTTTACTCTACTTTCCCTACTAAACGACAAATAGAAGAACTGGTACAAAATAATAAAAAACTAACAACAACCATATTAATATTTGATGATTGGACGGTTCAACTCTACAAGAGCGACGAAATGGGGGATTTTCTGACCAGCATGGTACATCATTTAAATCTATTAGTATTCCTCACGCAAGAAGCACTCTACCCTCGTTCGAGAAATGCCACTGCATTATGATCTCAAGCATCCGGATTTCTTTTATTTCAGTTTCCGGCAGAACACAACGCATTACGTCAATGGTTCCATAAATTTCTTATAGATAAACAAGATGTGAACGTTTTACTAGAATGCTATAAATCGAAGATAGCCAGCCGAGGTGGTTACGTATTCATATATCTACACCCGGAAGAGTCCATACAAGATCCTTTTTGGTCGTACGTAACACCAGAGGAAGGGTTAACAGAACGTTTTAATCCGAAGCAACAAGAAGGTTACTAATTCAAAAATAGTTCGTTGAATTACAGGTCGATGATATGAAATTGATTAATATTACAGTGAATCGATGATAAAATTGGCTAATACTAAAATAAAAACTTAGGTGAGTAGGATTTCGTTTAAAACAAAAAGACTAACCGGTCACTTTTTTTTTTTTACAGAAAAATGTCTAGTGTGTCACATGCCATTGAACGATCAACATGTAGTGACGTTGACTTTAAACAATAGAAGGGTATGAGGTACCAATTTAAACTGGTCGTCTAGTGATGAAGATGAGGATTACAATCCATTGAAAATGTGTTTTTATTGTTGAAATTTTCAGCCAAATACGGCGTGGGGCGTAAAGCGATTCATCCTTGCACTGGTTTTTGTGGAGTAATGGGACTTTTGATTGCTTTGTCTTACGAAAGAGGCAATAGATTCTGGATGTCTCCTTTTTTTCGTTCGAAAAAAAAAATGTTTATATTACCCCGAGATAATCACGTCTCTTTGTCAGCAAGTAGAGATACCGTTTTCATCTCTTAGAAACCATACTTTTCCCATTTCTATGATAGAAATGCTCTTACTTTTTAAAATCAGTTCTTTGTTTTCCAATTATTATCTGACTATATTATCGTATGATAATAATCATCAAATAACAAACTCCGAAATCGACTTACAGCTTGATAAAAAACCAATTTTTTTACGCGTCGTAAACGGTCATTATGCTTATATTTTCTATTTTTGCCATACGATTGTAGAAAGACGTGTCTGGCGAATAACAAATGATTTCACGAAAATTTTAAAATGTGATAATTGTAATTCTTTTTGTTATAAAACTGATTTTAATATTTTTGGTATTCATTCTTAGGTTTTCGACCGATTTCCAAAAAATTTGACTTTTGTCGAAATGATATATAATCATTTAATATTACATTATTGCGTGACTTATAAATCATATAGAAACGGTCAATTCTAAATAATTTAATGGAGGTAGAGATGGTGAGTGTGTGTTGTGTCGTGTTTCACTCAAAATGAAACGTACCAACAATGACCCTTTCGTACATGTCCTCTACACGCCAATTGTAGTGTGATGGTTTGTTCTCAGTGTCTAGAAAACAATTGGCAGCATGTAGATGTGTTCATAAACAAGAATAATTTTAATAGCGATCGTGTACAAGTTGTGGTGTGATTCTTTTTAGATCAAGACATTATGTGGTCTTTGCGATACAGCAGATGCGTAAAACTACCTCCACCTCAATTCTGTAATGCGGTGAATCCTTACACGACTAATCGCGGATGTGTGGGTTTTTGTAGTATAGTGTGTCTATTGATGGCCATCAAATTTCTAAACGATGATAAGCATCGCTCTTTAAAATGGTTGCGAGCAAGACTAGACGGTTGTGAACGAATGGAAGATGATCCTTTTTCGCTTCAAAAATTTCTTTACTTATTTCATGATTTAAATCGATTAGGATTTGTTTAAAAATGTAATTTAATTGTCATTGATTATTTTACTAACGAGACTATCGTTAAAATATATGCTGATGTTGATTTCTCTAAAACTAGTATTTTTTATTAAAAATAAACAATCATTATGCTTACATAGAGAAAATTTGTGTATATCTAAGTTTACCATCGAAAGCCTTTATATGTTTAACACGTAAGGACTTCGTAAAACAGGAAATAGCACACGTGGTACCTTCATTTTATATCAACCGTTATTTGTCATGTAAAACCTTAATGCCTGTTTGACAATTCGTAGTAGTTGATTTTTATGTAGATCAGAGATGTCACCAATGTCATAACTTACCTAATCGCATAATAAAACACGATTGTTGGTATTTTCTTTCCCTTTTACCTTTGTGTGAAACTTGCTATTTCTTTCACAGAAAAATAAACAATTTTGGTGTTCTATTAGCCCAAAATAAATTTCCAAAAAATATTTTATAGGTTTTTTTGCCTGGTGTGACGGATGTTTTACGCGTTTAGATTCGCCTCATATTTCGATACGAAATATGAAAATTAAACATTATGGCATGAATAGTACACAGATTAATTTCTATTGCAATACGCGTTTGTATTTTTTCAGAAGATAACAACATTGTTTTTTACTATTATTATTTTTATTTATTTATTTATTTGCAACACAACAGTACAACAATGTACATAAAGAATAAAATCAACTAATAACAAACAGCATACTATACAAGTCGCACGTACTAAAGTACATATATATATATTAGGTCTCAACGAGAATGACTTTTTCTATCGCCAGAATCGTCGCAAGGGTCGGATTCGGTAGCCATTTTTTGCAGCTTATTATATCATGTACATTCATTATTTCGTGTGTGCGCGTGATTTGTTACCTCACTTTTGTATTATTATCACGTAAGAACGCTTGAGGGTGTAACGGTCATTCACCCTGATGAAGGTAGCTATTTGCCACTGAAATATAGGTGTTGTTGTTTAAAACCTGTCTTTTCTCTTGTGTTCAAGTATATATATTTAACTATTATTCGCCGAAGGCGAAGTGATTATCGGTGTCTAGGATGGAGGTTAAGCTATAAAGCCATCCCAGATGTCCCACGCATGTGGTACATTTAAGTCATGCCAGAGTGCTCAAACTAGCGAGCTAGTGAGCATGCGCAATTGCTAGCGCCAATGACTCATCCTAGTAGAGTGCTCAATTTGAACATGAAAGCAAAAGCTTTGTAATGCCAAAGAGCTATATCTAACTGCAGACAGTACTGTTGTATATATATATATATATATATACAGCGTTTTGCAAAAATTTGGAACCCCCCAGAATATAATTGATATATATGCATATTTGCATGTCTAGTTAATGTCAGATGCACTTTTTTCGCAAGAATTGTTTCGCTTGTGAAATAAGCATGGATTTGCCCGGTAGGTGTAAATTTGCGACATCTAACGACTGCATTAAGAGAAAGAAACCTTTGTGACACTAAAAAGTTGTCAACCCATTGTGACTGTACTAAATTTCAAATTGCAATGTATAGCAAGAACTTGCGCTGGCGTGTAATCAGCCTCAAATATCAGTGCCGTTTTAGCAACAGACGGATAGCTCGTCTGTTGGATATGCATAAGAGTACAGTGAAGCGAATTCTAAGAAAATTCTTACTTACGGGTGATGTGCAGTGCTTTAAAGTTGGAAGGCCTAATATCTCCAGTCTTCACGTTCACGAACAATTTTTTGTATTGGTAGAAGCAGCACTAAAAGACCCTTCTATGACATTAAAAGAGCTTCTGTGGGAAATTCAACACTCGACTGGCTCGCAGTACTGTTTATCCACCGTCAAAAGAAATCTTCCGAGGTTTGGCTTCACATTTAAGCAGGTCGGTGTTAGCAGTTGTCGAATAAATATTTTTAGCATCTTTTTACCTAGTATCCCGTTGTTTAACACCCATTCCAAAATCTAACTTCCGAGTGCATGTTTTCCTAATTTTAGCTTTGCAAAGTAGCTGTACAACGAAGCGATACTTTAAGAGAGGAGTTAGGAGCAAGCATATCGCAATATGACCCAGAGATGCCGGACTTGTGAGTTCTTATGTTGTGATTATTGGTGTCCAATGTTGCTGCTGTCGTATCAAGAAAAGCGGCTCAAATTCGTGAACAATAGGTATTGTTATAGTTGATCGTTTTTGACCGTGTATGGTCAAAACGATTTAGGCTAAAACAAAGACTTTAAACACGCGAGGGAAATTCAAAATTGCCGATTACTATTCACGCGGGAGACTTGAATCTTCGGCGAGACCGAATTATGAGCAATTTGCACCCTGGGGGAGGGACAGAGTTATAATTGGGACGACGAAACCAACAACGCTGGGGTGAGGGGTGAGAGAAAGTTTTGTTTGCGAAGCATACTCCGACCGAGTTGATCGAATATCAACGCAGAAAGGTAATAAAATCACTGCTTCAACAATCGCACTAGTTTAGTTCTCATGGCTTTTAATGTTCTTCGTTCTGCGCAAGCAAAAGTTTTGCAAAGCATTTTAATAATCAACTTTTTCAACAATTGGACTGGCCGAGTTCTCGCGCTTTTAACGCGCTTCATTCTCAGAGAGATTCATTCAAATCTCGCGCCGTAGAAATAATTTTTACTCAAATAAATTGTGTTTTTTATTCGTTTCGCAAGCGCGGGTGAAGCTAAAATGAAACTAGCGAAGCAGCAATAATTTATTAGGCGTTTCATACCGAGTTAGAGTGTTTAAACTCTATAGACATTTTAACGAAACAAAACGTCGTCCATTTTTTTCTTTCAAAACATTGGAGTCTGTAAATTGAGACGAAAAGAGTGAACAATCGATTGAAAAAGTCGCACCTCCCTTGTAAGTGCCCGACCGCACTGCCGGTTTAAAATTCAAAGCAAAGCAAACAATAGACGGATGAAGTCTCACCTTCATGGTCACTTAACACAAAATGATCATGAATACGGTGAACGGCTCGTGTTCCTTGAAAAAGTGAAATTGTAAAGCGCAGTCTCAGCGAAGATGAGAAATTTTAAAAACATTAAAGACTGAAAACCTCCAGACACTCGTGTGCGCTTTCAGCAGAATGCCACGTTCATCGAAAAAAAAGGTTTACGGTACTTCTTCAATTATGATTCGCGTTTTGATGAATCCACCTTTAATAAATACCCCGCGTTCATACGACTTTTTGGCTGAATAAAGACGCTTTGATAAAAGAAGCAACAACACGAATGATGTATTAAAGGCGGATTCGATAACCCAAAGCACAAGTAACATTTATAACGACAAAAATATATTTAAGAAAACACATGTAATGCTTGGATGATGAATAAGTTCTTCACCTGACGCCGTAAGTTAATTCTTCACCTGGGTACCCTAGTGAATATAGATTCTCCAAGGAACAATCTACCTCTCCCCCACCCCCTAATAACACCCGTTTTGCATGTCGAAAATTTCCGATAAGTCCTGAAATCCTCGGCGTGGTCTCGGCAAAATTCACAACGCGTCACTTAAAACAATAGGGCCATTGTTTAAATATTAATGGGTGAATTTAGGCCGGAACAATAGACCATTTCTTGATACGAGATACTCGGATGACTATGATGATCAATAAGACTATTATTATTATTATTATTATTATTATTATTCAGGACAGACGTTTAGAGAGAAGATGGGGATATGGGTTAAAAGAAACCCGCGCTTGCATCAAGAGATACGTGACATGGGCTCCTCGTGTGTCAGCAATAGCTGTAATGGGTTCAAGCGACATCAGTTGAAACTCAACAATGAGAGGAAGTGTAAATGGGGACAAATTTATCCAGTTTTTACAAGAGGACCTTGTACCTTTTGATGGAATGAACCTTGATGGAATGAACCTCAACTCCATCGTAGTTATGGGTAGGTATGAAAGAAAAAGGCATCGAATTGCGGAAAGTGCATGTTTATCACAACTTGGAATGTTAAATTTGTTTCTAATCGTTTTCAGATAATGCTGCTATTCACCATGTTCCAAGGGTAAGGGATATTATTGAAGGTACCGAAGCACTGGTGATTTATTTACCACCCTACAGCCCTGACTGCAATCCGCTAGAGGAACTCTTCAGCAAAGTAAAAGGCCACATAATTATAAGCGAGTAGCTGTTTTAAGTCCTTAAGCTGGTTTATCAGCTGTCCCCGTTTTTCAACGTGAAAAAAAATAAGCAAAACAGACGTATTCAAATGTCGATTCCTGGTTTCTTTCTTTTTTGATGACGTAAAATACGTTTCTCTGTACTAACGTTATACGATGTGCTAGGCTGTAGTTGCTGATTCCGGGATCCCAAAGCCGTTATGGATGCGGCTACTGCCGCTGCCACGGTCTCAGCTATAGATGTTCCCTAGTCAGTTCTTTTCTGTGCTGGGGTGCCTTCTCTAAAATAGGGTACCGTTGGAGGTTCGTCCTCAGAATGGTGTGTGCCAACAACCTGTTTAAAAGAACCCTGTGAGCTCTAGTAGCATTTTGCGCCAGTCTTTATTTAATGGTTTACATGATAAAAGCCTTCTCTGATTCAAATTCATGGGGAACGAGAATAAACTATTTATACCAGCATATTTGCCCATGCACGAAGTTTTTAATCAGGCCAACGTCCCGCATGTTTTTTCTGTAAAGCACTGAACTCTCCATCCACTTAGAATGTGTTTTACAAGTGTATAAATAATATTTGGTGTATAGAAGAAGAATATCTAGTCAGTTTGCATTTTTCCTCCTTTGTTGATAAGTGTTATTACTGTAACAAAAACCCTCATTATGTTTTTTGGTTTTACGGACGACCTACTTGTGGTTATTGCTATTATGATTATTGTGATACAGTGATGATGTTCAGTGATGTTTTATATATTCTTTTAACAGAAATTTGAATTTTTTGTGCAAATGAAAAACGTCTTGCTCAATGTATTGACATGAGAAGAAATATGTTATTACGTCTATTGTTTGTCGTGCCGTAAAATGTATTATCACTGTAACATTTGTAGTAGATTTTCCTTATCTTTTTATTACACCACCCCTTTTTTAGTTACGCTAGTATGTAGACATTGTAAATGGTATCGTTGTCATTTCTCCTAAAATAGGGACCTTAAGATCTACGACGGCGACGTCGACGAAAACGTCACCTCAAAATAGAACTTTTCTCTAGTGAAAGTCTTTGGCTATTATTCCATCTCGTTCACGTCGTACAATGTGGGCGAAGTATCCTAAAAATAAATTGATACGAGCGGTTTCAGACTGAAAATAGAGAATGAAAGATTCTCTGTTACATGCTCACGTTGTGGTCAAAACCTAAAATTTAGTGATTTCACGTCGTCGTCATGCAGAGAACCGCAAAAATATGAGCTAAAATCCGTGCCGCACGTGCAGCACGGTTATTTATGCTCTTTTAACCAACGAGTATCATTGTTTTGTGGCGTTTTCGTCGACGTCGTCTTCGTAGATCTTGAGCTCCCTAATCTTTCTACCCATTTTCCTTTTTGTAATGAGACAATTTTTATTTATATTTTTTTTCAGTGGATATATTTGTATGTTCTGTTTGTAATACGAAATTTTATTTACGACTGTCTTATACACAAATCTCTATTAGACATAAAACAAGGTGTATTTTTTGTCATAAAACATAATTTTTTTGAACCCCCTACTTAGTTCTTATGGTGTCATAGCTGTAAATCCTTAAATACGTTTTTACGTTTTACTAAGAGTGATCGATGTTTCATAAAGGTGTAACCTGATTATTTTTTCATAGTGTTGTAAATGTAGAACCGATAAAAAATGTAATTTTTTTTATAATCGAACCAACATGTTTGTAATTTTAAACATTAAAGCCATTTTAAAAACCAGGTTTGTCTTTTTTCATTGTGAATTTACACCCGCTGTCCCTTACTTTTCCAACCAAGAAAAAAACGTTCTCTTTTAACATCCAAATTTTTATTTTATGATTTCTTTTTCGATATACCGCTGTATATGTGCAGTAATTGTTTTTCACCCTTTTCTAGCACAGACTATTTTTTACTGTTAAATGTGTTTTTTGTTTTTTGGTGTATTTAATTACTAGTTGTCGAAAATACAAGAGACAGATGAATATTTATAAAATCTTTTTATAATGTCATGTTTGTAAGACGGAAAAAAAAAATGTTCTTTATAGCTGTTATCACATGCCTGACATGCTACAGATAAATAACGGAATACAGTTCTCTACATTCTGGTGGCTGTGGAATGCTTTTCACGGCTACGGTGACAGATAGAGAGTATTGTGAAATGCGCGATCTATTGTATTATATGGTGTCATAATTGTAATGAAAATAGAGTTTTTATATCGTAAACACTTCCATGTATTTGATATACCTATGTTGAAGAATAAGAAATATTTGTATGATCATCCTCTTGTTCAATAAACCACATTTAAAACGGGACTTGAACGTAATAAATATGTGATAAAAGTCAACTTTTACGATTATGATCGCGTGCTCTTCTTTTTTCCCGAAATGCGATGACGACAAAATAAAAATTATACAACTCTCCTTCACACTCGTCACCAGATCTACTCGGTGGCAGTTCCCGGGCGCCATCTTGAAACCCCTCATCATCAGAGCTACTCGGCCGGCGGCGGCGGCAGGGCACCTTCCACGCCAGCACGATGCCCATCTTCCACGCGAAGTTGGGACCTGTCCACTCGTGATGTCCATTTTCCACCCGAATTTCGTTCCACATGATTGCGCTCTCATGTCTCTTAAAAAACCGCCCCACTTTACCCATATATACTACTGATATACACGCAGAGAACTATCTTTAAAACTTTGTGCTCGAGGGTCTTCCCAATACAAAACAGTTTTAGAGCTGTCCACCGACAGGCATCGAAAGGTTAGGCGTTAACCGTCGCATTTACTGTTTGCTGGGCGCCTTTTATAATTGTTTGAACGTTGATGTATTTTTATCTCACTGATGGAGGATATTACTGGAGAGCGTGCCAACTTTAAATCTTTTCAAACGCGGCATTGGATCCAATTCTATATGGAATTTACGGAGAAGGTGTAAAAGGGCATTTTCAATATTTTTTTCGGAGAATTCGAAGTTTTCCGACGCTTACAGAAACAGAATGCTTTACCACGGAGAGCCAAACAAGGAAAATTTCACGAAACCCCATTCCATTACAAGAAAAGATAGAGGCTCTCAATTCAAGTAAAATACATTCAATACAATCTTTTTAATAGGAAACAACTCTGAAACACTTAAGTATATAATTGACAAAAAGTAAAGGAAAGTAGAGAACAAGCCTAGGCAGAAGTCTTCATCAGACAAAGTTTCGTGGAATCAAATGTTTATTGCAACAACCCAGAACAAAACGTCTATGCAAACTTGTTTATCGTAGTTTTACCGCGAGGGCGCCAGCGTCATGGAATAAATTACCTAATGCAGCCCACTGTGCAAATAATGTACAATCTTTTAACGACGTCTTAAAAAAAGTCACATAATCCAAATTAAGGCTTATGAACTTTAATAGATTATGATCAGGTACACTGATCAGTTGTAATTTTCCTCAGTATAATTTTATTGCCATAATTTCTTCATACTTTATTTATATCATATATATTGTAAACTAGACGTGTTAGATTCATATTGTGATTCGCGCGCTGTGTAAGCATTAAATTATTATTTATTATTCACAAAGGTAATGTAATTTAAGGAAACTTGAATGGTTTTCATTCAACATTCTATGACTATGTGTTTCTGGCAAGTAAGTCAAAGCGGCAGTTTATTCATTTACCAAAAACAACCATCAGCAGTGACGTTCATGTTCATGAAGTTTTCGATAATAACGAGAGTGGCGATCTTTTTGCCCAATTTAGTCTCAGTTAATATTTGGTGATGCTTATGAATATCGACAAGTTTCTTTTTTGCATGTTTTTGCTCGCTTTTAGGGCCTTAAAAAGATATTTTTTGAGAAAATAACCAATCAAAAGTCTTGATTAATTTATTTGCAACTATCTGGCGACGCCGTGAAAAGTCAAACCCCAAGAGTATCAGCAACGATTGCGACAAAATTGTTCTCGTTTTTTAGGGTTTCATAACTAGTCCCTTGATTAACCATAGTTTACTTGAATATATGCATGGTTACTATGGACGTGTGATGCTCGGTCGTTGCATTCTCTTGACGATTCAGTCAAAGCTTTTTGGATTGATGAAAAGTCTCAAAACAATTATAACATATAAATTAATTGAAATAAGTCTTAATGCCCACACAGGGAGTCCGTTCGCTCGCTGAATCTAGATCGGATACGGCCATTATGCAGTACGATCTCGAAAATAAGGAAAAGTGGAGATTTCAAGTGGTTTAAAAATTAGAATTTAAAGTTGAAACTTGGGATATGGACACCTAAACAGACCCCTACCTGGAGTCAGCTATCTGTGTTTTGAAACTTGCTTTCTTTCTTTTATCCCTTATTCAACTCTTTCAAGATTTCAGATTTCAGTTAGAGTTACGTGTGCGTATCTTATTTCAAGGCGTGGATCAGTTAGTTAGTGCGCGGCTTTCGGAGCAAGAGGTCCCCGGTTTGATCCTCGGTGAGCTTTAACGTCTGTTTTCGACATTCCTCTGATCTGTGTAGCTATAGCTTTAAATATCCGTAAAATGGAGCATTCACAGAGGGAGGGGTGTAAAGGGCAAACCCTTTGCTTTCTTTGTTACCAGTCTTGTAGCTGAGGGAATTACCGACGTTAAATAAAAGTGACTTTACTTTTAACAAATGCCACAAGCTAACCAATGATGCGTTTCTCAGAAGTCCCGAAACCTTTTTCACCCCAAAAAGCCATTCGTGAAACTTTCACCCATTTATGCTTTAAAGCTGGTCTTTTGAAATGATTTTAAGAGAAGAATAGATAAATTAATTAATAACAATAATAACTGCCCAGTTTCATGCCTCGAGATGCCTCCTTCTTGAATACATAAAGGACATCATACCCCTCGAAATACACCTGCAGTGTATCGGGAAATTCAAAATAAAAGAAGCCAGGTCAACAATGGACTATTTCCGGGTTGATGTCCGCCTCCTCTTCAAAGCGAGTCTAAGTGCGAAGGCTTTGTTATGAAAATTAGTTTTAAAGCAGCAGTGTCACCGGTGGCGCATGCGTGACATCTTGCCAAAATGTTTGAAAATTTTTGATAACTTTTTCAAAGGAGAGTGTAGGGTGTGAATATCTTACATAATCAAAGCCATCCGTGGTCAATTTACTGAACCATACATCCGGTGGCGCTCAGAAACAAATTCACTATATTTTCGTTGTTCTTCTTTGCTCCTTTTTTCTTTGACTTCGTTGTTTGGAAGGGGATTCGATTGTTTGTTACCATGTCGAGTCGTGCGGCATCATCGAGCTGGAAGCGGACAAATAGTGACACAGTCTCCTCAAGAAAGCAAAAGAAGAGCAGTCAAAATACCAATACAGCATCTACAATGAAGAGACACTTTTTAAGACGTGAATTCATGAGAAATTCGATGTAATACTATGGTGTAATCGAATCGCAAGCTGTTTCACTATCCCCAAGGATCGAAATCCATTTTCGTATTTCGTCTCCAGCGAGTCGCTTAAATGTCAGAGACCAGCACATTATCGTTTGTTGATAACACAATTACTTTATTCTAGGCTTAGCTACATAATTCCGGACATTTTAGACATCAAAAAGAATTTTAGAAACTCTCTGGAATTTTAAAGGAAATTGACAATTTCGAGAATTTTAGAGCAACTTGAACTTTCACCTGATATGCTGGAAACTCTTCACAGGAAAAAACGTTGACGAAACGTGTTTCTTCTTTTTTTTTTTGTATTCCAACCTACGAGGAGAGGGGTCAGTCCATTCATATCCATTCCTTATCAGCGGTTATTCACCAAAAGGGGTCTTACAGTGCATCTAAGCAGCGGTTTTTCACCGTAGTCTCGGAATCCGGAACTTTACTCGATAACAAATATGCATATGGAAGACTTTGCACTATAACAAACAAAATTTATAAGAACTTTCGGGAACTTAAGAGAATTTTTGGAGAGTTCTAGACATTTCTAAAAGAATTTTAAAGCTTTTGCTTGGGAAATTCCGGAAAGAATTTTACACAATTTTTCGGGAATTATGTAGCTAAGCCTACTATCTTCGCCCACTATCTTCGCTCTAAAATGTCTATGGATGAATAAAAAGATCAGAGGAAACGGATGCACTGGTTGTGTTTATTTGTTGCACGAATTATAAATTCTCAAGGGGTGAGTAAAACGCGGGTGAGTTTTTTCCCTGCTTATCGTCTTTCGAATTCAAAGTCGTGTCTTGGAAATAAATGCACTCTCTTTCAGCTTTGAAATGGCATGTTAATCTTGATAATATACCTGGTTTATCGCAGAGAAAAAAAAATTATGTGTGAGTGCTTGAACCGCCGACTGTGAATTCAGCTGTCACAAAGAAAACGAACATTGCATCATATTTGTGTTCGATTTTATTTTTTGGACTCCAAATCAGCGATAATAGATAAATAGGCATTTCAGTGCTTTTCTAAAGCTGTATTTAGTCTAGCCTTAAACAGAAAAGCCAAAAAATTAACGTCTGTTAAAATTTCTGCGTGTGAAATATACTGCGCATGC
>NC_090878.1:26845035-26850035 GCF_036669935.1 Montipora foliosa
GGCTTCCTGATACATTACAATGTACCTTTTTGTTTCATTTATCATCTTTTATTGCACGGTGTTTTTCTTATCGTTTGTGGGAAACGTCATAGTTCTTTGCCGCTGTTATTGGGCAAAACAGAGACGATCATCTTCCATTAGATGGTTCATCGCAAATTTAGCCTTCTCTGATTTAACGTTTACATTGTTGAGCTTATTTGACTACATTGCCCATTTCTGGACCTGGCTTGGCGGTGACGTTTCTTGCAAGTTACAAGGCTTTCTGATCGAGGCATGCTATACGACTTCAATATTGACTCTCGTGGTGATAAGCTTTGAGCGACGCAAGGCTGTAGTAACTCCCTTCAGTGCAAGAGCGACAGCAACAAACAACAAGAAAAGAAAGATCATAGCTATTTGGACTGCGAGCTTGGTGATTGGATCGCCTTTGCTTTACGCCTATCAAGTTGATATGCACCCGAGTGGTTTGTTGCTTTGCACCAATACATCCTTTGGAGATTTAGGAAAACAAGTGTACCACAGCATTCACGGAGTGTGTACTTTCATCGTTCCTTTGGCGTACATGATATATGCGCAAAGCACCATATTTCTGACTTTACGCTCAAGAGCCTTAACCACACGGAACAGTTTCACAACAGCGCCCAACAATTGCCATCGAAAAGTTGCCAAAACTCTTGCAGCTTATTCCTTTGCTTTTGCAGTTTGCTGGGCACCTTTTATGATTAATCGAACGTTGGCGTATTTTCACCTCGCTGATGGAGCAGGAGAGTATACGTGGATAGCTTGCCAGCTTCTCATTTTTCTAAACACGGTTTTGGATCCAATTCTGTACGGAATTTATGGAGAGAACAAGAAAGCATCCTTCAGACATTGTTTCACATGTACACGTTTTCATATGTCTACTGGAACAGCTGACATCACCTAAATTCGCAGATGCGCACGCACAACTTAGTTGTCATTCCTCTTGCGAATTCTTACGCTTTAAAACATCCGTCAAAACAAAAACACAGTTCTTATAATGATTTTATTTTCGTTGCTATATATGCAAATAGGTAAAAGGAAAGGAACAAAAATTCGAATATTCAAAATTGCAAGGAAGTGTGTAATTGGCCTCGAGCCATGCGAGATTTCGTAAAACGAGAGGTTGTTTAAGTGATCCCAAAGAGGACGGCGAAGATTTCTCGTGGCCTTTTTTCGGATCACAGTTAAGCTTAAGAACTCTGCATACCGATGTAGTAGGAAAGGAACAAAAATTCGAATATTCAAAATTGCAAGGAAGTGTGTAATTGGCCTCGAGCCATGCGAGATTTCGTAAAACGACAGGTTGTTTAAGTGATCCCAAAGAGGACAGCGAAGATTTCTCGTGGCCTTTCTTCGGATCACAGTTAAGCTTAAGAACTCTGCATACCGATTTAGTAGATTCTCATACCGAATTAAACAAAAGTGCAATATTTCCTTGCGATCGTCGACAAACGGAAACGCAATTTCTTTTAAAAGGAAATGCACGTGGGCAACCTGTATACAGTGCATGAGGTTCATTGAAAGTCATTTTGAGTCCACGAAATATTTTAAACACAGGTTGTTTTGAATGTAGAAAAGTGAAAGTTTATATGTAAGCTTGAAACCACCAGCACGTGGTTTATTTGTTCAGAACTTAAGCACGTGTAGCCTCCTACGCAGACACTCTAGGGCTTCGCCACGCGTTCCTCCCACACCCCTCACGAGCTCACACGGTTTAACATTTGTTGGTCAAGAAATGTTGCAGCTGTTGTTCAACTAATGTTGAACAGTGTGTCATGCCATGTTGAATGCTGAAATATGCTATTCAACACTTTGAATGTTGTTGAACGAAAATACAGACCAGCTCTATTCCGTTCAACTCGTCTGTGCAACATTGTTGAACAATTGTTGAGCAACAAATTAAATGTTGCAGGATGTTGAACCGTGTGTCATCGCGTTTAGAGTGTCTGTGTGGGAGGCTAAAGCACGTGAGGGTGATTTCATCACTCAGTAAAGGGGTGGAAACTAAAAGGAAAGGCGTTTATCTACAACAAAGACCAGCATACATATTTACACGATTTTAAACGTAAAGTAATGCTCGAGGCAATAGAATAAATAATAGTAGTAGTAGTAAAAAAAAAAAATAATAAAAAATAATAATAATAACAACTTTAATTTATATAGCGCCAAATTTACAAAATATTCTAAGGCGCTTTACAATACATAATTAAAATCAGTATATTCCGAAAGAATTAATTTAAAATGATCATAAGCTGCATGCTAACCTAAAAGATAAAAGATATGTCTTTAACTTTCATTTTAAAATAGTAACATTCGGACTGGATCGAAGTTCGAGAGGTAGTTTGTTCCATAGTAATGCCCCAGAATGCGCAAAGGCCCGGTCACCAATTGCAAAGGTCTAATGAATAGTTTTCGACACAGTAAGAAGTCCTCGGTCGCAAGAGCGAAGGCGATAAGTTGAAATGGAATGGGATAGCAGCATTTCTTTAATATATTCTGGGGCTTGATTATAAACAGCTTTGTAGACAAAAAGCAGGAGCTAAAACTGAATAAGATAGCAACTGCAAGCTAATGCAGGTACAACAGGGCAGGTATATCCCAAAAGTTAATCGGTCGGCTGGCGGAACTGGCCTTTTATTCAGGGATTCATTACAAGTGACAATGGTAGCTTCTGCAGAGAGTGAATCATTTGAGGTTTCAGAATGGCTCGTTATATCGGGCACATGCAGACTTCATGTTGTAGTGATCTACCGCGTTTTCTATAGCGCCGAGCATGCAGTGTCAACTAATGTTTTCTTTTCCGAGTTTTCTGACTATTAAGAATTTTTTATTACGTTTTATTGAGAAACTCGTGATCTTGGAAGATTTCAACATCCATGTCGATGCATCAAGTGATGCCGATACGGGGATACTGCAGGATTTTTTCCAGTGTTTAGGCCTTGAGCAGCATGTCAGAGAACCAACTCATATTCTGGGATACACCTCGGACGTGATTATTTTACGGGATATCAGTTTGTTATTGATGGCTTGCCAATTGTTGATCGCCTGTTTTCAGATCATTTTTCGTTTGTCTGTGGCCTTCAAATGCCTAAGCCTGCAGTTTCTGTTAAGGTGCATACTCACAGAAATCTCAAGGCTGTTGACAGTGATAAATTGCGGAGTGACCTGAGAAACTAGGCATAGGCCACTTCGGAAAATGCCATAATACTCTTTGTTTGTCCTCCCAAATTTTGCATAACCATTGTTTCCAGTTTCTCTTGGGATTTACAACGGTCACCAGAGGAAACAAAAACTATGCTTATGCAAAATTTGGGGGGACCAACAAAACGTATTTTGGTATTTTCCGAAGTGGCCTAATATTGTGCTTAGATCCACCAAGTGCTCTTGAGAACTTGATAAGCTACCTTAATTCCACACCAGTGGATACTCTGAATTGCTACGCCTCTCTAAAAAGCAGGGTTGTGACAGTTAGACCGCGTCTACCGTGGTTTAATGAGGATCATACCAATTTAATCTGGAAAGTCATCAAGCGCTGCTTAAGTACAATGAATTCTATACCTCTGCAGGACCGTAGCCAGAAAAAAATATGACTGAGGAAATGTCCATAGTTAAATTCCCTTGCTAGGTATTTTCGATGTTTATGAGGATTACATTTTAAAGACAACACTTGAATCACGCTTTATTAAAAAAAAAAAAAAAATCACTAAAATGACTGAGGCAAGTGCCTCGGTTTGCCTCATACTGGCTACGGCCTAGGTCTGTGGGTAAAACTATTGCTGAAAAGGCACAGACCTTGACCGAAAAATTCGGCTTTACTGCCCTTGACAATAACAGCCAGAGCAATGAAGATATGAGCGAATGTAGCAGTCATCAGGCGTTCTACTTTAGACCTGTTACAGAGCAAGAGACCCAGAATATAGTTACGGCTCCCCCGTCGAACAAGGCTCCTGGAGCTGACAAAGTGACTGCTCGGATCCTAAAAGCTAGCCTTCTTGTTACACTGCCACGACTTACAAATTTAATTAACTGTTCTTTTCGTTCCGGTATTTTTGCAGAATCGTGGAAACTGGCACATGTAGTACCTTGCAACAAAGATAAAGAGAGTGATCGAGATGATCCATCAAATTCTTGTCCTATCTCACTCCTACCAATAATGTCGAAGGTCTGTGAGAGAGCTGCACATTTACAACTTGTGCAATTCCTATAAATCCCACTCTACCGAGTCTGCGCTACTTCATTCACCGATGAAATCCTAAAGAGTATGGATGAAAAGCGCATATCAGTTGTGGTACTGCTTGACATGACTAACGCGTTTGATAGCATACGACATGATATACTTCTAGCAAAGCTCCGTAGAACTGGAATATCTTTAAACCGTAAGCAGGTAGTGAGGATTGAAAATGTTGTCTCAGAGCAATTGGAGCTAAGCTATGGCGTCCCCCAGGGATCCATCTTGGGTCCAGTGCTATTCACCTTATACTTCAACGAGCTGTTATCTATTCCTAATCACTTTCAATCGACGGGATACGTTGATGATACTAAGCTCTTGCCATTCCACCAAACCAAATTATTGAAGCACTTTCTATGCTGAATGACGACCTCGAGAAAATTACCAAATAGTGTTGCAGAAACTCATTGTTACTCAACCCAGACAAGACTAATAAATTTTTGGTGATTGGAGTACCTCAACTCACAGACTCTACCGACCCTATCCGTAACTCTTATGGGTAAGAACATTGAACGTGTCACAACGGCAAAGGACCTCGGAGTCTATATCAACAATACCTTGAATTACAATGACTACATCATAACTCCTGCACTGTAAATGTAGTTGATAATGTTGTTAATAATGTTATAAAACAATTAGTTCGTACGTTAGCATGCGTATGTCGAGATATTGAGCACGCGGGAAGTTTAGAGAGCACGAAAGAGGCGCAACAGTTGCACGAGGCGCAGCCGAGTGCAACTCTAGCCTCTTG
>NC_090878.1:26860035-26877535 GCF_036669935.1 Montipora foliosa
TCCCCACACTGCTGAGGAAAAGCTTCAGATATTTTTTAAAGTCATTAAACTTAAATGAATTGATAACATCTCCGAACAGCCATTCGACAGAATATCTAAAAGCATTCATCTCTATATTGTACTGCTCCATTTGTGGTGTCAATACACCATAACTAAAGGGTCCTTGAATTTGCGCTCTAAGGGGATAGGCAGGGTCACCATAAACACAGACTGCCTGGCCAGCTTGATTGTAGGCAAATCGATGAAAGTCGTGTAGTAACTGTGAATCAGCAAGCATTCCTGCATTATGTTTTCTTCCTTTTAAAATAGGTGCGTGAATGGTAGGTATCAGTGTAAGAGAAAAGGTTGCTGATAATTGGGTTACATAAGTTGTTGATTATATGAGTACTTTAGAAGTGTTTATCTTATTTCATCATTAGTTGTTCTCGAATCTTTTCCTTTTTACTCGTGGATATGTCCACGAGTTTTGGTGAGCTTCTTCATGCAAATGTGTCACTCCTGCGTAACCGGAAGCTCGATCCAATAAGCCAATCAGGATGGATAATCACAACACAGCTTAGAAAGCTGTGACTTCCTGTTCGCGAGGTTGTGCGCCGCCATTGCTGTATGTCGCTTTCATACTTAAGTGTTTGAGCACCTTCCGCTGCATTTAGAAGCAAGAAACGGAAGAATTAAAGAAATGGCTTTCTTCGAAGGTGAAGCAAAATATTCTGAACAAGTACAGATTGGTGCAATTAATTGTGCACCGCCTTTCACTGACCAACGCGAAGACTTTAATACATGTAGAAATGGAACCGACAGACACATGGTGAGAAGACAGTGCCTGTTCATCCCCTAAGCTCACGGGGGATAAATAAATTCCACGTGGAAGGTGACTGCCATTTGGAGAGTAACATCGAAGCTATCAAAGTATACCAATGTTTATCAAAGCTATCACGAAGTTTTGCAAGCTATGAGTCATCAAAGCCACATGAATACAACTTGAACAACATCCGTGATATGAAAAACAGTGAGGCAACCAAGCAATCCATGCTTCCAGACACTAGTACTTGTGTGGTGGACCATAATGAAGGACTGTCTAAAGACTAGGTCAGTGATTATGTAACGAAAACTTATGAGAAATCCATACTAATCTCCTGCGATAGAGCAAGGGCTAAGGCAGTACATGCTCCCGGGCCAGAGAACCTTCCAGGATTAATTCCTTACAAGAAAATGTCGAGCTTGTTTCAGAAAGACAAGGTAATTAGAAAGTGTATGGTGCATTATTTAAATAAGGACGTACCGAGCTCGTCTGAGTTGAGAAAGGGTTTATCTCTTGCTTTTGGAAAATATTATATCTCTATACCTAGACCGCAACTCAGACTTAACAATCTTCGAGAGTAGGATATTCTAATCGTCATTTTTTTCTTATCATCCGCAGGACTGCTAAACGCAAAAAAATACTTGTCATTTCTATTGTGTATTCAAGATCAATCTGCTACTACGCATTCGACAAAATTGAACCAACAAAATGAGAATTATTGTCCATCAAGAGAAGAGCTATTGATATCAGGAAACATTGAATCGAACCCAGGCCCTGTTGCTCATGGAACGAGTACACATACAGCACATACGATACTGAGAAATCCCTCTATAGCACTGTTGCAGGCTCGATTAGCTCAAAAAGGATTGAAGTCACTAGAAAGTACCTCAGATGGTTCATGCTTCTTTTCTTCTGTTGCCCACCAGTTATACAATGATCCTTCCTATCACATGAATGTGCATGCTGCTGGAGTTGAATCCATCAGAAACAACCGTCAAAAATTAATTGGACCCATTACAGAGCAATTGTGCGTTTGTTGTCACAGCAACATACATGGTGTGATGTACTTATTGTGCAAGCAGTTTGCAATGTATTAAATGTTACTATACGTCTAAATGAATCCATTGAGGGGTGGCACCAGTAACTGTTATCAGTCCTATAAGAGGACAACAGGGAACTACTGTGAACATTGGACATGTAGATGGAAGACACCATGTTTCAGCACTTCAGTTAGATTATTATAATGACAGAATTTCAGGTTAGAAAATCAGCGGTGTTACCAATGTCAACAACTATTCAGAGCCTGGTAATAATTGATTAATTAAGGATGGCCAAAAATGATGTGAGTGTCAGTAATAATTTCTACAAAGCAATGGCAAAAAAGAGCTTACATGAGAGAATTTATCAAGCGGAAGAGCCAATTTCACTTCAAGAGTTCAGGGAAAAGAAAAACAACGCAAAACGCCAAAACAGATCTGAAAATATTGAAGCAGCAAGGGAATAGGAAAAGAAAAGCAATCCAGAACATATCAGAGACCTAAACAGAAAAGCATTAAACCATTTAAGGAAAGCTATGCAGAGCTCAAGGCTAAGCCAAACTGAAATTTGTCAAGGTCAAGACTCTATTAGACATTCCATGTCAAAAGTGATTCAGTCTTTTTCGTGATAACACATGGCCCTGAATATATATGAACTTGCTGTGATCAGTTATGGTTCAGATCATCTGTTTCTAAGTGTAGCAGTATCAAATATATGTAGTGATAAATATTCGCAAGGTTTGTTGGAGGAATGTATAACTGGCACAAAGAGTGTTAATATTACTAAATGGATGTGCTCTACTTGCTAAACCTGATGACAGTAACAATATGACCTGGCAACAAAAATCACACCTTATTCAAAATTACCCTGTCATCTGTGCAACGAACTTTGAACACATGGTACAGCTCTTTATAGAGGATGTGTTAAAGAGTAATCTTATGCCTATTGGAGAAATGGTATAATTATTTCACAGGGTTGAATTCCAGCAAAGGGGATTACCTCACATACATGCATTATTTTGGGTATCTAGTTGCATATGAGAGCCCACCGTGCTGTTACACAATTATCCAACTATCTATGCTAATGCATAAAGAAAACTTCAGCCTGCCAATTTTAAACAATCGCGGTAACTTTCATATACACGAGTAACGACAGTGGCTCTTTGATTTAAATATAAGTACTAGACCTACAAAAATTAACATTTGGTGCATGTCATGCATTTATCAGGCCTCTAACCGGTAAAAAAGCTGACCACATTCCTGCTTTAATAGCTGGTAGCCTGTGCTGTTCTGTTACTTACCAACTGGGCCATACAGATCTCAGATCAAGCTATTTGGGAAAGCAACGCTTTTTTTTTGAAATTTCAGGGCATGAACCCATTTATGGCCATTGTAGAGAAGTCGCTGATGTTCTCCAGGTCTTGATATAGGCCTAACGTTACCGTCAATAAACCCAAGACATTTGGGCAGTGGGGCTCCCCTAGCTGTCACAATATCAACGTAAGTCTGCAGGTTGACAGGGCTAAGGACCTCATGACTCCATTTTAGTACTCTGTTCCCATGAGCATTATACACATAGTAAATCATTTGATTGATCATGATAAGAACTGGAACAGGTTCAGCGAACCTATGGAACATGTCTCCATATCTACATGGGAATGAAAGCCGCTTCAGCAGCATGCAGAGACCTTTTAGTCCATCACAAACAGAGCACTGACTGCAAGTAATCATGTCAGGGATTTGCAAAACTTCCTTCAGAATTCGTATAATCTCGTTTTCCAAAGCGAAACTCTGCAAAACTTTCTCTGACTCATAGAGCTCTTCCAGGTCAAAAGGCGCGTACGAATCATATGGAAAGTCGAGGTTTTTCGATGCATAGAGGTCGTACAGAACAACAAATTCATCATCATCGATAAAGCCATCGTTGTGATTAATTAGAAGCAGATTTTGGACGTTTTTGAAATCCATAGCAAGAGCAACTAGTCAGAGAACCAAAACTCATCGTCTCCTCAAAACAACATATTGCTTAACTTTCTATTTTCCTCCTGAGAACGAGACCCTCGACCTAGTCCTCTTTGAGTTGCGAACGTCGTCGTCGTGTATTTCGTTGTCGATGCTTAAGGTCCCTAATGTTGTTTTCATGTCGTAAATTTCGTTGCTGATAACAAAATATTTTATTCCCGATCGACCGTTCTGAAAACTTCCTTCTACTCTTCCTAAAAACATTGTATCAATATTCACTTACTTTTGCATCAATATTTGTTTTGAATAAAGCAAACTAGCAAAATCTGTACCTTAATTGGTTTGCATTTTTGAGCGTTAAAATAGAATTTTCGGTCCTATGCTTCTGTTCCAAGGTGGTATATCTTTTAGGTCGCCTATCCAGATACTAACCCCGCCGGACACCACACCATTTTATTAAATCATGATTGCTGAATGGGATATTTTTATGAAATTGTGGTTTTAGAGCATTGCTCCTAAAATTGCAATGTTGTTGAACGGACTGTTTGGACCTAATAGCAACCCCTTGCCTCTTTTACTCTTTGGCTTTTTTTTTTATACCTTGACCGGGTTACATACAGAGGATAGCTAAAAATTGGAGAGAGGCATTTTTGGTAAACCGATTTGTGGAGCAGCTCCACCTCTACTTTTGATGAATGCTTTTTGTCCAATTCTTAGTGCTCTTGATCTAGTAAAAAACTTCTTAACAGGTTCAACGGCCAATGGAATTCCAACAGAAGCTAAAAGTGTACCAAGAAACCCACCAGATAGCATTTTTGTTGGTTTAATATGCATAACTTTACCCACTTGAAGAGCATTGATAATATCCCTCTGTTTTTTTGTTGTAAACCAATTGGCATATGGCATCAGTTCATTAATTCTATTGGGTGGAATAATAAAACCACCTGTTTTAACTCCTAGTGCAGATATCAGCGATTCTTCATACGTTGGTGGTTTTGGTACAAGTTGTTTTTCTTGCTGTGTTAAGACTGGTTCTTCAAATAAATCACCAAGATGCATATCGGGAACCTCGTCATCGATATCAATACCATAATTAGGAACCTCTCCTGTTTTCAATTGTCGTCGTTTTGTTACAGGCATTTTGATATTACTGGCAATAACATCATCCAGTTTTGCGGTTATGGGTTGAAACACCTTTGTAAAAGATGCTTGGCTCGCTTTTTGGCCCTAACCATGCTGTATAATAGCATTTCTTACAGTATTAATTCTATCTCCTAACTCAGATGGACAAGTTCTTTCCGCTTAACTAAACTCATTTGATTATATAATTCGGTTAATTGTATGGTAAATTGTATAAAAAAGACAGCGTTTTACACAGTGTTGAACACTATGTTGTACATGGTGTTGGACATCGTGTTATGAAATAATATACCAATATGATATAAATGAGAATACCCAACAAAGATTGCGAAACGGAAGCTGTTGGAAATTATTAACAGTTGTACCCTTTCATGCCTGACAGATTCTTTCGAATGCTGATTTGTGGACCATCAGGATCACCAAAGACCAATACATTGATGCATATGATATATAATCTACTATAGTTTGACAAAATATACCTGAATGCCAAGTACCTCGAGCAATCAAAGTGTCACAATCTATTGAACATGTTCAATCCAATAAGTAAAGTTGTTGGTTATGACATCATTGAAGCTAGTAACGACCAAATAATTCCAGTATCTGAGTTAACAGATATCAGTCATATCGAGGATAGAGCAAACCCAAGAGACGGTCAGTCAATGGTATATGAAATTTGACGATGATAATACAAAAATCGAGGTGAAAAATCGAATTGATATGCAAGATAAAAGAATCGTTAATATTAAATTTCCTAGATTTGGTTTTTATGATGCTATGGGGTATGCTTTTTTTATAGAATAGGTTTTTTGAACCAAGTGCAAATCGTGATATTAATTGTAATCAAAAACGACTGTATAATACTCGGAGTTATACAAATAATAATCAATTGACACGTGTAATTAGTGGAAAACAATATATTCGTAAAGATCAATCAAACATAAATATGAATGGAAAAAAAAGTAACTAATGCACATACACCAACAAGGAATAACGATTTAACAACTAAAGCATATGTTGACAGTCGTCTAACTGTTGATTTATTTTTAAAAAAAGATGGAAGCATAGCAATGACTATATCTCTGGATATGACAAACCACAATGTCAACAATTTAAACAAAGCAACAAGTGGTCATCAAGCAATATTAGATTTGATGAAATCATTTTTTACTTTTAACTTTTGTTTTTCAGAGTTAAAATTATTTTTAAGTTCATTGTATTTGTCATTGTATTTGTCATTTTGTCTCTTTTTGATAACTAAATCATTTTTGTATTGTTTAATTAAATCGTCATATTCATTAATTTTGTTTTTTAGTTTTAACTTTTGTTTGTCGGACTTAATACAATATTTAAGTTCATTGTATTTATGACTGTATTTGTCATTTTGTCTCTTTTTGATAACTAAATCATTTTTGCATTGTTTAATTAAATCATCATATTCATTAATTTTGTTTTTTACTTTTGACTTTTGTTCTTTTTGAATTTGTTTAGACTCAATTTTTGTTTTTGACTTTTCAGTTATTGGATTGTCTTCTAATAATATTATTTGTTTTAATTTAATTGGTTCAATTTCTATTTCATCATTATCAAAATAAAATGAGCCATTGTTATTTTGCAACATATTTTTAAAACGCTAATGTTTCACCATTTATTTTAATCAATTCTTTATCATTTATATTTATTTTTAATTTCATCAACGACTAAATTAGCCTGATTTTCATTTAGTTTTAAATCATGATCCAAAAAGTGAATAAATAAAGCTTTCCAATTTTTTGTGTTCATTATTTGATTCAATAAATTTTTCGAGTAAAATTTAGCGTTCACTATCTCATAATATACTATAAGAAAATAATCTTTTGTTTTTTTTGTAATTGCTTGTTTCTTTCTTCTGAAGTAAAGCATTTAGTATTACCGTGTCATTTTTTAGTATTGCATTTAATTTCTGATTCACTATGTGAATTAATATTTGATTTACGAATAATACTAACATGATTATTATAAGTATCATGAATAAATTTCTCATTATCCTTATTTACGTCTTTTTTATTAATTAACTTAATATGATATCTAATACCATCAAGAACATTTATGCTTTTAAATTGACCATGATAAGCCATTTCTTCAATAATAACATCAAGAATTTTAGATTCACTATTTTGATTATCTGTATATCTAATAGCTTTGTCATCAGAAGAATTTATAATTTCAAAATTTATTCATATATATGTGTCAGAATTTGATTAATATTCTGTTTCAGTTTCATAAGTATTATCTGAATTAACATCAAAACTACATTGAGAATCATCAATAAAGCTGTCAGTTAAATCATATTGACTATCACTTTCATAACCATCAGCAATGTTTGAATTATATAAATCAAACCTTTTAGAACTCATTTTTTATATTATATACAAAAAATAGTTTTATATGTTTAAAACACTACATGATAAACTACACTAAAATCAGGAACTTTTAAATAAATATACATATCTTTACTAATTGCATTTCCAAATGGTCTGGATAGCACAAGTGTTACTAATGTTTTAAAAAATACAGTCATACTTTTGAATTTACGGAACATGTTTCGATGTTTCAAACATCATCTTCAGCCATAGTGAGTGTAACATTAAAATTTTTACAAGATAATTCGTATATATATATATATAACTATCAATACAATGATTCCTTGTAGATTAAATGTTCGTTACAAGTAGGTAAAATTCAAACGAACCAACAATATTATAGAGAACACAACTGACATAAGGGTAAAAGTTTAAAAGTGTAATGCTAAACTGACATGATCAACTTGTTTGTTGAGTTCGGGTTTCAACCGCTCAATATGGAAGCTCTCCGTGATTTTGAGTTGATAAAAAGAAGTAGCATTATCAATAATTTTGAAGCAAGAAACATCACAATTATCGCGGCAATTTTTAGAAAAATTGAGACGCTTGAAAATATGAGAATTTTTATCCCGGAAAAGGTGTTCATTTACACGTGTGTAGAAATGCCTGTTGGTTTCACCAACGTAGAGAGCACCACAGCCCGCACAAGCAAATTTGTACACAACACGTGATTTGAGAGAATCCGGAATGAAATCCTTTGGACTAAAAATGTTGCACAGTTTGAATGGAGAGAAAATTACTTTAACATTTAAATCCTTGCAATACTTGTTGATAATATATGAAATTTTCTTTCTGGTATAAGATGAATAGAAACCGATGTAAGGCAGTTTGTAAAAATGGCAGTTGGATACATCATGTTTAGGGGCTTCTTTTGTAGTAACATTTCTAAGATAACCTTGAACGGACTTATCAATTAACCACTGGGAAACATAATACGTTTCAAAATAGTAGTTAGAGTATTGATATCGTTTTGAAAACCCTGAGTAGTGTTGTTAATTTTATATGCCCTGTCGATGAGAATTTTAATTAACCCTAATTTACTGAATGGAGTAAGACTAAAATAATTTGTAGGTAGACCAGTGTAAGTCTTTTTTCGAAAAAGAGAAGTGATACAAGAACATTCATTGTTACTTGATCTTTAAATTTCATCTATTATCAACAAGTATTGCAAGGATTTAAATGTTAAAGTAAATTTTTCTCCATTCAAACTGTGCAACATTTTTAGCCCAAAGGATTTCATTCCGGATTATCTCAAATCCCGTGTTGTATACAAATTTACTTGTGCGGGCTGTGGTGCTCGCTACGTTGGTGAAACCAACAGGCATTTCTACACACGTGTAAATGAGCACCTTTTCCGGGATAAAAATTCTCATATTTTCAAGCATCTCAGTTTTTCTATAAATTGTCACGATAATTGTGATGTTTCTTGCCTCAAAATTATTGATAATGCTACTTCTTTCTATCAACTCTAAATCAAGGAGAGCTTCCATATTGAGCGGTTGAAACCCGAACTCAACAAACAAGTCGATGATGTCAGTTTAGCATTACACTTTTAAACTTTTATCGTTATGTCAGTTGTGTTCTCTATAATATTGTTGGTTCGTTTGAATTTTACCTACTTGTAACGAACATTTAATCTACAAAGAATCATTGTATTGATAGTTATATATATATATATATATATATATATATATATATAGGTATAATAAAACGACGAAGAGACAAACTCTTGACAGTTCCAGCGTTTAATCGACGTTTCGGCCTTCGGCCTTCGGCCTTCTTCAGGATAGTTTAAAAGTTAAAAATTAAAAAAGCTATATACAATGGTTGTGAGTGGCAGAGTTACGGGCTATTATATAGTACACAGAAAATGGAAATTAAGGTTACGTAACAAAAGAAAAGGTCTTAATTACAAGCTAGGCAAAACAAAAAACAATTGATAAAAAGGAACAAACAGACTAATTAGATAAGTCGTGTTATTACGTAACAAACTCCCCATTGAGGGCCTCTGAGTGAATGTGCGGGTCAATGTCATAACAAGGTCCTCAGGGAGGGCCCCTAAACAATGTAATAGATTCCCAATCGAAAGCCCCTGAATGAAAAACCAAACACAAACATAACAGAATCCCTCAATAGAGTTTTTGAACAAAGACAACAACGACTAAGTGAAGGCTAACAAAACAAAAGGGCAAGATTACAAACTGGAAACATTCAAAGCTAGATGGGAGCTAACGAGGTCCTACAGACAGCAAAAATTACGATGATTACAAATTTGGGCTGAAAAGAATTTACACTACAATAGAGACAAAGTCAACTGTTGTAGCAGATACGATTTTTGGATTTGAATTCACGCCTTTTGTTAAGACCGTGTGGATATAATGAAAAGAGTTGTGAGGTCCAATATGCTTCTCTGGTGAGGAGCAGTTGTTCAAGATGGGTGGCATTTTTGTGGTTTACAATTTGTTCGATAATAATAAAACTAATTTGACAAATTTGATGCTCAAAAGAATTATAATGGACCGCCAGCTCACATGTTCTTCTGTTCTTAAGCATTGATGATTTATGGTTACGAAAACGAACCTTGAATTCTGTTGAAGTGGAGCCCACGTACTGCTTTTTGCATTTGTTACAAGCAGCCAAATAAATGACATTTTTGGAAGTACAGCTTAATTTCTGATTAATCCTATATATGCGGCCCGTAGCAAAACTCTTAAACTTAGTATCTTGAATCAAAAAATGTTTACAGAGGTCACATCTTTTGTTACATTTGCAACAGCCTCGATCATCTTCCAAGGTTTCATTTCTGGCTTCAATGTTCCGAAATTTAGATGGAGCTAAGATTTCTTTTAGGTTTTTTGTTCTGCGGTAAGCTGGAAAAATCGACTTTGATGGAAAAATCTCTAAAAGCTCAGGAGACAATCTAAGTAAGTGGGAATGTTTTTTAATCACCTGCTGGATGTCTGGAAGAATTGGGTTGTAGTCAAGTACTAGAGGAAAAACCTTTTCTTTGGCTTGACTCTTTTTGTTAAGAGTTCGGACCTCTCATTGCTTAATGCTTTTTCAAATTGTCTGTCCACTAATTCCTTGCTGTAATTTTGTGAGCACAGATATCCTTTATATTCTTCACATCTCTTGTTCAAAAACTGGTCTGTAGAACAATTGCGTTTAATTCGAAGAGCCACCCCATAGGGAATTGCACGCATACAATGTGATGAGCCTGAATTTTGTTAATTAGATCACTTGTGTCTTTAACGAATGATGGAAGGTTCTGTGCTAAAGGCTTGAGATAAAACTCGGTGAAGGCAGAAAGTCTTTCGATTGACGTTCCACAGCAGGATGTAATTAAGCGGAGTGGATTGCCCTCTTTATGTGTTTTCACATTACCAAAAGCTACCCCCGGTTTAGGTTCCAAATTGGTAACCCATGTGGCAATCTCTTGACTTATCTGGCCTTCACCGAGCCATTTGCGTCCCCATTCAAGAACCAGGTTGAGAAGGTTCCGAAGAACTTCCCAGACCAGTAACAGAGCCCCTACTCGTGATGAGAACGATGTGGTGGCAAGACCGGATATCAACTTGCCGGATTTAAATCCCATTAATCTAACATCTTCTGAACTCACCGATGCAGAGCGCTCTCTTTTGACTAAAGGACCCGCGTTCTGTCCTACGCCAAAGGATGTCAACTGGCAGAAGGTAATCGATGATTTGGATAAATTTGAAAGGAGAATCTGCCTCGCCTTTTTCCATCATGGCAGAAATCCGGATGAAAACCCAAGGAAAGTTGATGATCGTTTGCCAGCTATTCCTTCAGCTACCAATTGGATGCCTCCTAAGTGTAGTTCTCCGGAAGTCGAAGTCTTCATCAATAATGTGAGAAAGGATATCCTGGAACCCCAAAATCTGAGAACTGTCAAGGACAACTTAACTAAAGACGAAAGGTTAGCACTACGTAATCTTAAGTCCAGTGATAAAGTAATTAGAATTCAAGACAATTCAAGAACCAGGTTGAGGAGGTTCCGAAGAACTTCCCAGACCAGTAACAGAGCCCCTACTCGTGATGAGAACGATGTGGTGGCAAGACCGGATATCAACTTGCCGGATTTAAATTCCATTAATCTAACATCTTCAGAACTCACCGATGCAGAGCGCTCTCTTTTGACTAAAGGACCAGCGTTCTGTCCTACGCCAAAGGATGTCAACTGCCAGAAGGTAATCGATGATTTGGATAAATTTGAAAGGAGAATCCGCCTCCCCTTTTTCCATCATGGCAGAAATCCGGATGAAAACCCAAGGAAAGTTGATGATCGTTTGCCAGCTATTCCTTCAGCTACCAATTGGATCTCCGGAAGTCGAAGTCTTCATCAATAATGTGAGAAAGGATATCCTGGAACCCCAAAATCTGAGAACTGTCAAGGACAACTTAACTAAAGAAGAAAGGTTAGCACTACGTAATCTTAAGTCCAGTGATAAAGTAATTAGAATTCAAGACAAGGGCTCTAGATTTGTAATCCTTAATCAAGAAGAATATCAAGACAAAATGTTAGGGCAACTTAACAACAACTTGCATTATAATAAGGTGAATAGCGATCCAACACCGGAGCATTTTGAAAAGGTCAAAAATTGGGGACGCAAATGGCTCGGTGAAGGCCAGATAAGTCAAGAGATTGCCACATGGGTTACCAATTTGGAACCTAAACCGGGGGTAGCTTTTGGTAATGTGAAAACACATAAAGAGGCCAATCCACTCCGCTTAATTACATCCTGCTGTGGAACGTCAATCGAAAGACTTTCTGCCTTCACCGAGTTTTATCTCAAGCCTTTAGCACAGAACCTTCCATCATTCGTTAAAGACACAAGTGATCTAATTAACAAAATTCAGGCTTTAAATGCTGAGAAAGGTCCCCTACCCCCTGGTAGTTTGCTTGTATCTTGGGATGTTGTGGCTATGTTTCCCAACATTGATAATAACCTAGGAATCTCAGCTGTTAGAAATGCGCTTGATTCTAGGAAAGATAAATTTCCATCTACGGATTGTATAGTCGAAGCCGTTGAGATTTGTCTTCAAATCAATAATTGTCAATTTGCAGATCAAAATTTTATTCAGAAACATGGCACTGCCATGGGCCCCAAAAATGCCTGTAGTTACGCCGATTTGGCAATGGGATTAATTGATGAGAAGGCTAAACTTGGAGGTGCAAGCAAGCCTATGCTTTGGTGGAGGTATAGAGATGATGTGTTTGATCTTTGGACTCTTGGTTTGACGAAATTGCTAGAATTTACGGAGTATATTAATTCACTCTATCCCACCATCAAGTTTGAACTGGTATATTCGGAGAGTAGCCTCAACGTTCTAGATCTTACTTTGCACCTCCAAGATGGGTTTATAATCACTGATATTTATGCTAAGCCAACCGACAGTCATCTTTATTTACCTTTTTCGAGTTCGCACCCATCACATTGTATGCGTGCAATTCCCTATGGGGTGGCTCTTCGAATTAAACGCAATTGTTCTACAGACCAGTTTTTGAACAAGAGATGTGAAGAATATAAAGGATATCTGTGCTCACAAAATTACAGCAAGGAATTAGTGGACAGACAATTTGAAAAAGCATTAAGCAATGAGAGGTCCGAACTCTTAACAAAAAGAGTCAAGCCAAAGAAAAAGGTTTTTCCTCTAGTACTTGACTACAACCCAATTCTTCCAGACATCCAGCAGGTGATTAAAAAACATTCCCACTTACTTAGATTGTCTCCTGAGCTTTTAGAGATTTTTCCATCAAAGTCGATTTTTCCAGCTTACCGCAGAACAAAAAACCTAAAAGAAATCTTAGCTCCATCTAAATTTCGGAACATTGAAGCCAGAAATGAAACCTTGGAAGATGATCGAGGCTGTTGCAAATGTAACAAAAGATGTGACCTCTGTAAACATTTTTTGATTCAAGATACTAAGTTTAAGAGTTTTGCTACGGGCCGCATATATAGGATTAATCAGAAATTAAGCTGTACTTCCAAAAATGTCATTTATTTGGCTGCTTGTAACAAATGCAAAAAGCAGTACGTGGGCTCCACTTCAACAGAATTCAAGGTTCGTTTTCGTAACCATAAATCATCAATGCTTAAGAACAGAAGAACATGTGAGCTGGCGGTCCATTATAATTCTTTTGAGCATCAAATTTGTCAAATTAGTTTTATTATTATCGAACAAATTGTAAACCACAAAAATGCCACCCATCTTGAACAACTGCTCCTCACCAGAGAAGCATATTGGACCTCACAACTCTTTTCATTATATCCACACGGTCTTAACAAAAGGCGTGAATTCAAATCCAAAAATCGTATCTGCTACAACAGTTGACTTTGTCTCTATTGTAGTGTAAATTCTTTTCAGCCCAAATTTGTAATCATCGTAATTTTTGCTGTCTGTAGGACCTCGTTAGCTCCCATCTAGCTTTGAATGTTTCCAGTTTGTAATCTTGCCCTTTTGTTTTGTTAGCCTTCACTTAGTCGTTGTTGTCTTTGTTCAAAAACTCTATTGAGGGATTCTGTTATGTTTGTGTTTGGTTTTTCATTCAGGGGCTTTCGATTGGGATTGGAATCTATTACATTGTTTAGGGGCCCTCCCTGAGGACCTTGTTATGACATTGACCCGCACATTCACTCAGAGGCCCTCAATGGGGAGTTTGTTACGTAATAACACGACTTATCTAATTAGTCTGTTTGTTCCTTTTTATCAATTGTTTTTTGTTTTGCCTAGCTTGTAATTAAGACCTTTTCTTTTGTTACGTAACCTTAATTTCCATTTTCTGTGTACTATATAATAGCCCGTAACTCTGCCACTCACAACCATTGTATATAGCTTTTTTAATTTTTAACTTTTAAACTATCCTGAAGAAGGCCGAAGGCCGAAGGCCGAAACGTCGATTAAACGCTGGAACTGTCAAGAGTTTGTCTCTTCGTCGTTTTATTATACCTATATATATATATATATATATATATATATATATATATATATATAACTATCAATACAATGATTCTTTGTAGATTAAATGTTCGTTACAAGTAGGTAAAATTCAAACGAACCAACAATATTATAGAGAACACAACTGACATAACGATAAAAGTTTAAAAGTGTAATGCTAAACTGACATCATCGACTTGTTTGTTGAGTTCGGGTTTCAACCGCTCAATATGGAAGCTCTCCTTGATTTTGAGTTGATAGAAAGAAGTAGCATTATCAATAATTTTGAGGCAAGAAACATCACAATTATCGTGACAATTTATAGAAAAACTGAGATGCTTGAAAATATGAGAATTTTTATCCCGGAAAAGGTGCTCATTTACACGTGTGTAGAAATGCCTGTTGGTTTCACCAACGTAGCGAGCACCACAGCCCGCACAAGTAAATTTGTATACAACACGGGATTTGAGATAATCCGGAATGAAATCCTTTGGGCTAAAAATGTTGCACAGTTTGAATGGAGAAAAATTTACTTTAACATTTAAATCCTTGCAATACTTGTTGATAATAGATGAAATTTAAAGATCAAGTAACAATGAATGTTCTTGTATCACTTCTCTTTTTCGAAAAAAGACTTACACTGGTCTACCTACAAATTATTTTAGTCTTACTCCATTCAGTAAATTAGGGTTAATTAAAATTCTCATCGACAGGGCATATAAAATTAACAACACTACTCAGGGTTTTCAAAACGATATCAATACTCTAACTACTATTTTGAAACGTATTATGTTTCCCAGTTGGTTAATTGATAAGTCCGTTCAAGGTTATCTTAGAAATGTTACTACAAAAGAAGCCCCTAAACATGATGTATCCAACTGCCATTTTTACAAACTGCCTTACATCGGTTTCTATTCATCTTATACCAGAAAGAAAATTTCATATATTATCAACAAGTATTGCCCTTTTTGTGGCGCGCTCGATTAGAGACTGTAGCTCGTAAATCGCTTATTTGTTCTGTTGATAGTGGAGGTTTGGGTTTAAAGGATTTTTCTTGCCAGGGCCGCGCCTTGCGGCTTGCGGCTTTAGTTACCTCTGTGTCCGATTCTAGTTCTAAGGGTTTTTACCTTGCTAAGTATTTTTGTGGCTCTGTGTTAGCTCCTTTGCGGCCGGAGTGGGCCGGGCTGCGTGATAACCTAACTCCAAGCGCTGCCCGCCCCACTGCCTTTTATGCGAGTGTACTTTCTTCCTTTCAGGCTACTAATTTACCTCCTGGGTTTACTTACACGTCTCGCGCCTTTTACAAGGTTTTGCTAGCGAATTTCTGCACCATCCCGATTTTCCCTGCCCTCTGGTCAGGCTTTGTCCCCTCTCGGTTTTCCCTTTCTCGGCATTGGGGTCTGATCCGTGATTCATTCACTGAGAACTACAAAAATGATCTTGCATGGTTGATTACCCTCCGTGCCGTTAAGGTGCGACATTCTCTTCACACCTGGGGCTATATTCGTTCGCCTCGCTGTGCTTTATGCGCCCGTCTAGAGACCATTGATCATTGTTTCTTGGCTTGTCGTAGGGTTAAATTGGTCTGGTCTCGTTTTGTCCCTATGTTATCCGCGCTTTTGTCAGCCCCCTTCGTTCCCAATTGCCCCTTCGTGTTTTTTTACCAATTCCCGGTGCCTGAAAGGAAGTGCCTGCGTCTGCTTTTGTACATCATCAAGTCGATTCTGTGCGGTATTTGGAAATTTCGTAATAAGGCTACCTTTCACAATGGTGGAGAGGACTCTCGAGCTATCGCTAAGTTTATTATTGCTGATGTTAAACGTAGGATCCAAGTTGACTTTCATCGCTTTTCTCAGGCTAAGTTTAATTCTATCTGGGTTCATCCAGCTGTATGTAAAGTCTGTGTTGATAAGCTTGTATTTTTCTTTTAGCTGTAGCCTCTTCTCTTGAGTAATTTTGTAAATACTGTTTTTATTTGGTTTTTGAATAAAGTTTTACGATATCACTGTGTGCAGTTAGATATAGCATGGCATGGCATGGCTTAGATGTACCACATGTGTGGGACATTTGGGGTGGCTTTATAAGCTTAACCTCCATCCCAGACATCAGCACTGCTGACATCCCAGACATCATCCCAGACATCAGCACAGTGTGGTCGTCCTTCGACCATACGAAACAGCGTTGTAGCAATAAAACGATGAACTGAAATTTTGCTACCATTGATCATTATTATATATATATATATATATAATAATGATCAATGGTAGCAAAATTTCAGTTCATCGTTTTATTGCTACAACGCTGTTTCGTATGGTCGAAGGACGACCACACTCATCAGGCAATAACGAATGACCGTTAAATTACAAGAACTGGCAATTAAAAGCGAACTTAAGGTTGCTATGAGATATAAAAACTTTGAAACAGTTGCTATGAGATGTAAATACAAATGCTATATGAAATTAAAGAACTTATCATACAAAGCGCGTGTTATAAAAGATTTTGTTACTTTATAACAAAGTTCTTGAGTATGTATCTGTATATATATAGCTGAAGTTTTGAAAACAAGGTCAAACTTGGCTACGAAATCCAAAGTGCAACTGCTGCCTTGCCTTTGGCAGCAGTTGCACTGACGGTGACCTTTAAATTCCTAGGAGGGGCTGCGTCATGGCTTGTCTTATGCAAGTCTAACAAGTATGAGGTGTTTTAGTCCATAGCCAAAACAAGTCACTGGACCTCTCTACGGGAGGGCGAGGGAAGTAAATGATGACCTATAAGGTCTCAAATACATTTAAAGATATCCAATGTTAAAACAAGATGTTGGATTTAGGTGAGATATATAGCTGAAGTTTTGAAAACAAGGTCAAACTTGGCTGCGAAATCCAAAGTGCAACTGCTGCCTTTGGCAGCAGTTGCACTGACGGTGACCTTTAAATTCCTAGGGGGGGCTGCGTCATGGCTTGTCTTATGCAAGTCTAACAAGTATGAGGTGTTAGTCCATAGCCAAAACAGGTCACTAGACCTCTTTATTGGAGGCTTATTGAACGAAATCTCCACGTCTTGGGTAAGGCAATAAGGCTTCCATGGAATATGAAATATTACTTCTTGTGAAGTCACCTTAGTAATGTTTGAAAGATTAGTTCGAAATATAGCAGACATATTAATTGCCTTATTGGCTGATGATATTAGCCTTTTTCTCACACATA
>NC_090878.1:26880035-26882535 GCF_036669935.1 Montipora foliosa
CCGAAACTGAAGAGAACATGGAAATTGCTGATATCCCTTCTTATGCCAAATGGTGGGCGTCGTCGACACTCCAGTGTGTCTAGTCAATCCAGTGTTGATTATATAATGAGGAATGCTGAACGTCTTACTGACGCAGAGGATTCTATCCATCCGCTGAATATTTTGCCCGAGCGACCATGTACGGCACATTTTCTCTTTCCGACAAGGACACTTCTTTATCCCAAGTGTTTGCCGATCTAAGGAACTGTGGTATCCGTGCTGCTGTGGTCAGATGTCTCCAACGCAATCCTAATGGCTTTGTTTCCGTGACGTTTTCCACCAGGAAGAACCGTGATCTCTTCCTTCGTAATTCATCTTTTACGTGTACCTTTGTTGTTGTGTATGATACTCCCTTCGAGCTTTCTGATGAAGCACTGGCCCATCGTCTCAGCCGCTATGGATCTGTCCTCGGCTTCCGCAGATGTAATCTACAGGGCTGCGAGGGCATCAAGAATGGAACACGCGTTGCTAGAATGGAGCTAGCTGAGTCGATTCCGTCCTTCCTACGCTTCGGCAGGAAGCTTCTTAGAGTCAAACACGAGGGACAGGTTCCTACTTGCAGAAAGTGCCATCTTCCTGATCATGTCGCAAATGTGTGCCCTTACGTGATATGCTTTAACTGTGACCAACTGGGTCACACCTTCAGCGACTGTAAAGAAGAAATCAAGTGCAGTATTTGCAAAGAGGACGGCCAGTACGCCATTGATTGTAAATTATCTTGGTGGCGGCGCCCTGAAAAAGTTGACACTGGTGATAATGATGCTGCTCCTGCTCCCCTTCCAGAGTCTCGACCGTCACAGTCTCTCCCGCAGCCTCCTCCTGATGAGCCTTCTTCCGATGCCCCGCCTCCTTCAATTCCTTTAGTGCAGTCTTTACCTGATATTCCTCCTTCACAACCTCTTACGCAGTCTTCTCCTGATGTACTGCCTCCTACACCTTCCTGTGTTCCCCTCTCATCGCAATCATCACTTTCGCCATCTTCTGGTCAACCTTCATCACTGTCCCAGAACACCCCAAAGCAGCCCTCCACACAACCCTCGCAGTCTTCCCAGTCTACACAGTTCTCTCAGTCATCACAAACTACGCAATCGTCTCAGTCCCTCCTTTCGCCTGTTGAATCGTCGTCCCTGTCTACTCCTTTGTCCCAAGAGCCTTCTCTTCCGCCGAGCATCATTTCTGGCTCTCCTACTTTGTCTGTTCTACAGCTTGTCGCTGCAGCTGATTCGCAACGCTCTACTGCTTCTGATCAAGCTATTGCTGCGATGGAGATTCCTGAGGATCCTGGCCCCACACTTCCGCTGCGCCCATCACAGATTCCCATCCGTCCTCAACCTCTTCGAGTTGCACCGAAACGCAAGCCTGCCAAGCTAGACTTCACAGATGGTCCACCTGCGCGTAAATCAACGTCACCTATGCCGGTCAGTTCTAGTAAAAAGACTAAGAACCCTCACCCTTCATGACTTCCAAAATTCTTTCCTTAAATTCTCGTGGTTTCAGTAAGCGTTTCCAAGATTATCTCATATATAGTCTTCGTACCTCTTATGACGTTTTCTGTTTTCAGGAAACGCAGATTATTGATCCTGAGGTTTTCCGCGTTTTCTCTTGTGCCTGGCGTGGACCTTGTTTTTGGTCCCCTGCTGTAGGCAAAGAAGGTGGTGTCCTTCCTTGCCTTTCTGAATCTTTTTCCGGCAACGTCAGTCGCTGGAAAAGAGACACGTCGGGGAGGGTTGTTAGTCTATTGTTAAAACTTGATGACCTAAGGATTAATTTAATTAACATTTATGCTCCCACCAACTTGGTCGAAAAGAAAGTGTTTTTTAGAAGTTTGCATGAATACTTTTTATCTTCTGATGTCTTAATAATTGTTGGTGATTATAATTGTTACGATCACAACCTTGATAAATTTGGCGGCAACTTTGTGCCTGCTAAGTGCCTTACTGATTTGCGTTCAGCCTTTTCTTTAATTGATGTCTGGTGCAAGCTACATCCGAGAGTGTGCCAGTGCACATGGTTTAATTAGGATTTTTCAATTGGTTCGCGTTTAGATAAATTCTTTGTTTCTAAGAACTTCATGCCCCCTGTTGTTTCTTGTGAAATCAACCCTTGTGTTTTTTCCGACCATGGTTTTGTTTGTCTTTCCTTCCAGCCCACTGGGAATAACCTCCGTGGTCCTGGCATTTAGAAGTTTAATAATTCACTTTTGAGTGATGATGTGTTTTGCGACTATATTTCGAATTGTATCAATCATTTAGCCAATTGCTTGCAACACTTTCCTTCGGTTAAAGTTTGGTGGGACTTTTTTAAAAACTCTATCCGCTCTGAGATCATTTTCTTTGCCAGGGAAAAGAGCAGGGATCTCTCGCACGAACGTGTTGTTTTAGTTAACCGGATTATTAAGCTAAAACGTCAGCTTACTTCTGGTAATCCTTCAGTTAGTCCTGAAATTTCCGAGCTCGAAATT
>NC_090878.1:26887535-26897535 GCF_036669935.1 Montipora foliosa
CATTCAAGAAACTATGATTTCGAATGACGCTGTTCTGCGCTCCTTCTCCTCTTCGTGGCCGGGCCTCAGCTTCTGGGCCCCTGCTGTCGGGAGGAGAGGGGGGGGTAGCTATCTTATGCTCTGATGTTTTTCGTAATAATGTGTCTGTTTGGCAGAAGGATCAAAGTGGGCGCATTCTCAGCTTACTTGTTAAGTTTGACGATTTCAATCTTAATCTAGTTAACCTTTATGTGCCGACGATTCCGGCTGAGAGAAAGATTTTCTTTCAGTCGGTCCCGTCCTTTTTTTTTTTCCAAACTCCTGGCTCCTGATTGGGGGGGATATGAATTGTTTTGACTCGGTGCTTGAAAAATTGGGTAGGTCGGTTTCCCTCGACTCGACCTACAATGTCGCTGTAACCTCCGTTACGCTTGGCGTCTTTTGCATCCCCGAAACAGGCAGTTCACCTGGTTCAGCCCAGACCGTTCAATTGCCAGCAGACTGGATACCTTTTTGGTCCCGCGTCTTCTGTGTAATCAAGTCACTAGGTGCGATATTCTCCCATGCGTTTTCTAAGATCATGACTTTGTTATTTTAGACTATGATATTGCGGCTCTCCCCCTGCGAGGCCCGGGAGTTTGGAAGTTTAACAATTCTCTTCTCGATAACGAATCCTTTTGTTTAGAGATTTCGGATTTAATTGAGCAGTTTCTGGCCTTTCGGCATGGCTTTGCTTCTCAGCGCGATTGGAGAGTGTTTAAAGTCTTACATTAAGCTCACTGCGATCGCCTTTTCTCGTCGTAAACATCGTTTACTCTCGTCCCAGAAGGTTTTTCTAACCAATCGCTTGATTACCCTGAAGAATCGTTTGGCTTCGGGCGATGTTTCTGCTAGTCCCGAAATTCTGACTTCAGAGGCTGCTCTGCGGGCGCTTTTAGATCATTCCGAGCTCGAGGGTTCTAAGATTCGGAGCAGGGTTAAGTGGGCAGAGGAGGGGGAGTCTCCCTCTGGTTTCTTTCTCGGTCTTGAAAATGACAAACACGAGAAAGGCTCCGTCTCCTCTGTCTTTGATTCTGAGGGGCAAGAGGTTTTTTCCCTCCCTGGCATGATTCAAGCTCACGAGCGTTTTTATTCTTCCCTATTTTCTGAAGAGCCAATTGACCCTGTAGCCCAATCCCATTTGTTTGAGCACGTTACCCGCCGGTTATCGGAAGCTGAGGGCGAATCATGCGAGGGTCTTCTTTCTTTGAACGAGGCGTTCGAGGCCCTTCGCCTCTCTAATAGGAACAAAACGCCCGGTTCTGACGGCTTAACTGTTGAGTTTTATTCTACTTTCTGGTCCCTCTTGGGGCCCCTTTTAGTTGATATGTTTAATGAGTCTCTCGCCCATCGTGAGCTGTGTGACTCTATGAAATCGAGTGTTTCGCGTCTTGTTCATAAGAAAGATGATCGTAGAAATCTAAAAAACTGGCGTGCCATTTCGTTACTGAATGTGTATTATAAGATTTGTTCAAAAGCCCTTTCCCTCCGTTTGAAAAACGTGTTGGAGTCTATTGTAGACCCTGATCAGACGTGTTCTGTTCCAGGTAGATCTATTTCTTCTAATTTGGCTCTTCTTTGCGATGCACTAGATTTTATTGAGAGAACCGGCGAGACAGGTATTGTCGTCTCTTTAGACCAGGAGAAAGCCTGCGATCGCGTTAATCGGTCCTTTGTGATGAATCTTTTAGAACACTTCGGTTTTGGGCCCTCCTTCTGTAGCTGGATTTTCACTTTGTATAACGGCGCTTATATGCGTATCCTAGTTAACGATTTCCTTTCCGATCCTGTTCCTTTGCTGCGGGGGGTCAGGCAGGGCGACGCCCTGTCCCCTATGCTTTATGTTCTCTGCGTTGAAGTTTTAGCCTGCCGTATAAGGGACTCTCCCCCGATCGAAGGCGTTCTCTTGCCGGGGGCTGGTGGTGTCCAGTTTAAAGTCAGCCAGTATGCTGACGATACTACGGCCTTTGTCAAAAACGATTCTTCCCTTTTCTCACTTTTTGACGCGATTGCGTTTTACGAGCGTGGCTCTGGTGCGAAGCTTAATTTGTCCAAGACTGAGGCCATGTGGCTTGGTGCCTGGAAAGACCGCCTTGACGAGCCACTTGGTCTCACTTGGGTTAGGAAAATGAAGAATTTAGGCGTATTCTTTGGTACTGTTAACGTTGAGCGCGATAATTGGGAACCGCGTTTGTCCAAACTTGACAAAACTCTTTCTAGATGGAAGTCGCGATCCTTGCCCTTTATTGGCAAGGCCCTTATTTTGAATATATTAGCGTTAAGTAAGTTTCTCTATGTGTCGCGCGTTTTAGTACCCCCTAAATGGGTTTATAGTAAACTTAATAGTCTGATATGCCCCTTTTTGTGGCACGCCCGATTAGAGACTGTAGCTCGTAAATCGCTTATTTGTTCTGTTGATAGTGGAGGTTTGGGTTTAAAGGATTTTTCTTGCCAGGGCCGCGCCTTGCGGTTTGCGGCTTTAGTTACTTGCGTGTCCGATTCTAGTTCTAAGGGTTTTTACCTTGCTAAGTATTTTTCTGGCTCTGTGTTAGCTCCTTTGCGGCCGGAGTGGGCCGGGCTGCGTGATAACCTAACCCCAAGCGCTGCCCGCCCCACTGCCTTTTATGCGAGTGTCCTTTCTTCCTTTCGGGTCACTTATTTACCTCCTGGGTTTACTTACACGTCTCGCGCCTTTTACAAGGTTTTGCTAGCGAATTTCTGCATCATCCCGATTTTCCCTGCCCTCTGGTCAGGCTTCGATCCCTCTCGGTTTTCCCTTTCTCGCCATTGGGGTCTGATCCGCGATTCATTTACTGAGAACTATAAAAATGATCTCGCATGGTTGATTACCCTCCGTGCCGTTAAGGTGCGACATTCTCCTCACACCTGGGGCTATATCCGCTCGCCTCGCTGTGCTTTATGCGCCCGTCTAGAAACCATTGATCATTGTTTCTTGGCTTGTCGTAGGGTTAAATTGGTCTGGTCTCGTTTTGTCCCTATGTTATCTGCGCTTTTGTCAGCCCCCTTCGTTCCCAATTGCCCCTTTGTGTTTTTTTACCAATTCCCGATGCCCGAAAGGAAGTGCCTGCGTCTGCTTTTGTACATCATCAAGTCGATTCTGTGCGGTATTTGGAAATTTCGTAATAAGACCACCTTTCACAACGGTGGGGCGGACTCTAGAGCTATCGCTAAGTTTATTATTGCTGATGTTAAACGTAGGATCCAAGTTGACTTTCATCGCTTTTCTAAGGCTAAGTTCCATCTGGGTTCACCCAGCTGTATGTTTAGTCCGTGCTAATAAGCTTGTATTTCTCTCTGTAGCCTCTTCTCTTGAGTAATTTTGTAAATATTGTTTTTATTTGGTTTTTGAATAAAGTTTTACGATATCACTTTCTGCAGTTAGATATAGCTCTTTGGCATTACAAAGCGTTTGCTTTCATGTCCAAATTGAGCACTCTACTGGGATTAGTCAACAAGTTGCAAAATTGTTGAGACACTTTCATTAAAAAACACCTTTTCTAGCTTCCAATGCCCGCCGTATCTAGAATTTAAACCTTTCCAACTTCCTCTCCCCTCTCCCCCTTTCAATGTTGACTGCTTAAGTTTCCAACATTTTTTTGTCTTGCTAGCAACACTGATAAGGGGGGGAGGGGGGCTGCAGTGTGAGAGACAATAGGGAAATTAATAACGCCCCAAGAAGGTGAAGTGTCTCCACTATTTTTGCAACTTGTTGTAGCAATTGCGCATGCTCACTAGCTCGCTAGTTTGAGCACTCTGGCATGGCTTAGATGTACCACATGTGTGGGACATTTGGGGTGGCTTTATAAGCTTAACCTTCATCCCAGACATCAGCACTGCACTGATGAGGCCCAGGCCTTTCATCAGTTTATCGTTGGGCTAACCCAGGGCGAAGCCCTATCAGTCTGTTTTTTCGCTTGTGCTATTGCTGTATTGGTCATTTTGTGGCCTTTGCAGTAGTATGGCAGGTAATGTTGTTGATCCCCAGCATAGCTGGGCGGACCTTTCCGAAACTGAAGAGAACATGGAAATTGCTGATATCCCGTCTTATGCCCAAATGGTTGGGCGTCGTCGACACTCCAGTGTGTCTAGTCAATCCAGTGTTGATTATATAATGAGGAATGCTGAACGTCTTACTGACGCAGAGAAGGATTCTATCCATCCGCTGAACATTTTGCCCGAGCGACCATGTACGGCACATTTTTCTCTTTCCGACAAGGACACTTCTTTATCCCAAGTGTTTGCCGATCTAAAGAACTGTGGTATCCGTGCTGCTGCGGTCAGATGTCTCCAACGCAATCCTAATGGCTTTGTTTCCGTGACGTTTTCCACCAGTGAGTACCGTGATCTCTTCCTTCGTAAATCTTCTTTTATCCGTCGTCATCGTAATTCATCTTCTATGTGTACCTTTGTTGTTGTGTATGATACTCCCTTCGAGCTTTCTGATGAAGTACTGGCCCATCGTCTCAGCCGCTATGGATCTGTCCTCGGCTTCCGCAGATGTAATCTACAGGGCTACGAGGGCATCAAGAATGGAACACGCGTTGCTAGAATGGAGCTATCTGAGTCGATTCCGTCCTTCCTACGCTTCGGCAGGAAGCTTCTTAGAGTCAAACGCGAGGGACAGGTTCCTACTTGCAGAAAGTGCCATCTTCCTGATCATGTCGCAAATGTGTGCCCTTACGTGATATGCTTTAACTGTGACCAACTGGGTCACACACCTTCAGCGACTGTAAAGAAGAAATCAAGTGTAGTATTTGCAAAGAGGACGGCCACTACGCCATTGATTGTAAATTATCTTGGTGGCGGCGCCCTGAAAAAGTTGACACTGGTGATAATGATGCTGCTCCTGCTCCCCTTCCAGAGTCTCGATCGTCACAGTCTCCCCCGCAGCCTCCTCCTGATGAGCCTTCTTCCGATGGCCCGCCTTCTTCAATTCCTTTAAAGCAGTCTTTACCTGATATTCCTCCTTCACAGCCTCCTACGCAGTCTTCTCCTGATGTACTACCTCCTACACCTTCCTGTGTTCCCCTCTCATCGCAATCATCACTGTCGCCATCTTCTGGTCAACCCTCATCACTGTCCCAGAACACCCCAAAGCAGCCCTCCTCACAACCCTCGCAGTCTTCCCAGTCTACACAGTTCTCTCAGTCATCACAAACTACGCAATCGTCTCAGTCCCTCCTTTCGCCTGTTGAATCGTCGTCCCTGTCTCCTCCTTTGTCCCAAGAGCCTTCTCTTCCGTCGAGCATCATTTCTGGCTCTCCTACTTTGTCTGATCTACAGCTTGTCGCTGCAGCTGATTCGCAACGTTCTACTTCTTCTGATCAAGCTATTGCTGCGATGGAGATTCCTGAGGATCCTGGCCCTACAGTTCCGCTGCGTTCATCACAGATTCCTATCCGTCCTCAACCTCTTCGAGTTGCACCGAAACGCAAGCCTGCCAGGCTAGACTTCACAGATGGTCCACCTGCGCGTAAATCAACGTCACCTATGCCGGTCAGTTCTAGTAAAAAGACTAAGAACCCTCACCCTTCATGACTTCCAAAATTCTTTCCTTAAATTCTCGTGGTTTCAGTAAGCTTTTCCAAGATTATCTCATATATAGTCTTCGTACCTCTTATGACGTTTTCTGTTTTCAGGAAACGAAGATTACTGATCCTGAGGTTTTCCGCGTTTTCTCTTGTGCCTGGCGTGGACCTTGTTTTTGGTCCCCTGCTGTAGGCAAACAAGGTGGTGTCCTTACTTGCCTTTCTGAATCTTTTTCCGGCAACGTCAGTTGCTGGAAAAGAGACACGTCGGGGAGGGTTGTTAGTCTTTTGTTAAAACTTGACGACCTAAGGATTAATTTAATTAACATTTATGCTCCCACCAACTTGGCCGAAAAGAAAGTGTTTTTCAGAAGTTTGCATGAATACTTTTTATCTTCTGATGTCTTAATAATTGCTGGTGATTATAATTGTTACGATCACAACCTTGATAAATTTGGCGGCAACTTTGTGCCTGCTAAGTGCCTTACTGATTTGCGTTCAGCCTTTTCTTTAATTGATGTCTGGCGCAAGCTACATCCGAGAGTGTGCCAGTGCACATGGTTTAATTAGGATTTTTCAATTGGTTCGCGTTTAGATAAATTTTTCGTTTCTAAGAACTTCATGCCTTCTGTTGTTTCTTGTGAAATCAACCCTTGTGTTTTTTCCGACCATGATTTTGTTTGTCTTTCCTTCCAGCCCACTGGGAATAACCTCCGTGGTCCTGGCATTTGGAAGTTTAATAATTCACTTTTGAATGATGATGTGTTTTGCGACTATATTTCGAATTGTATCAATCATTTAGCCAATTGCTTGCAACACTTTCCTTCGGTTAAAGTTTGGTGGGACTTTTTTAAAAACTCTATCCGCTCTGAGATCATTTTCTTTGCCAGGGAAAAGAGCAGGGATCTCTCGCACGAACGTGTTCTTTTAGTTAACCGGATTATTAAGCTAAAACGTCAGCTTACTTCTGGTAATCCTTCAGTTAGTCCTGAAATTTCCGAGCTCGAAAGTAAGCTTAAGGCTCTTACCTTGGAAAAGTTAGACGGTTCTAAAATCCGTTCTAGAGTTCAGTGGCTTGAGGAGGGAGAAAGGCCCACGCGATTTTTCTTTAAGCTTGAACGTGAACGCTTTGAGCGTAATATTGTTTCTTCTATTCTTAATTCTGATGATGTAGAGGTGTTCACGCGTGAAGAAATTGAACGTGCGCATGTGCGCTTCTATTCAGATCTTTTCACTGATGAGCCTATTGACGCGTTTTTTAAACAGCGTTGTTTAGAATCTGTTGAAAAGTCCCTTTCTCTTCCTCAACGCGCCTCGTGCGAGGGATCCTTGTCGCTTGACGAATTAACGAACTCTGTTAAGAGTCTTAATACCGGGAAGTCACCGGGATCTGACGGACTATCAGTTGAATTTTATCTTCATTTTTGGGAGACTTTGGGTCCCCTTTTACTCCGTGTTTCTAACCAGTGTTTCTCCGATGGCGAGCTTTGCGGCTCGATGAAAGGTAGCGTCACCCGGCTTATTTTTAAGAAACGTGGTGATATTAAGCACTTAAAAAACTGGCGGCCCATCTCTCTTTTGAATGTGGATTATAAGATTATTTCTAAAGCAATCACTTCTCGTCTTTCCAAGGTTCTTGAATATATTGTCCACCCTGATCAGACTTGCTCCGTTCCTGGCCGAAGTATTTTTCCTAATGTTGCTCTTTTGCGTGATGTTTTGGACTACATTCAATGGACGGATGAATCCGCAATCTTAGTCAGCCTTGACCAAGAGAAAGCCTTTGACCGTGTCAACCGTTCCTTTCTCCTGCATCTTCTCCAGGTTTATGGTTTTGGACCTGAGTTTTGCCGGTGGATCTCAACATTTTACAATGGTGCCTTTATGCAGATTATCTTAAACGGTTGGCTATCTCAGAGGATTTCTCTTGCGCGTGGGGTGCGACAGGGGGACCCTTTGTCTCCCTTACTTTATGTCCTTTGTGTTGAGGTATTAGCGTCCCTCATTCGCCGTTGTCCAGGGGTTGAGGGGTTCCTCCTCCCTGGTGCCAGAGGGCGGCAAGCACGTGTTCGCTTGTATGCCGATGACACTACGACTGTACTCAAGGATCTTCGATCCTTGTCTAAGCTTTTCAGCTGTGTTAATGTCTATGAAAGAGGTACCGGTGCCAAACTGAATCGCACCAAAACTGAAGCAATGTGGCTGGGGGCCTGGAGGTTTCGTTCTGATGAGCCTTTGGGCCTCACCTGGGTTAAGAAAATGAAAATCTTGGGGGTAGTGTTCGGCACCATCCCTACAGAGCACTTTAATTGGCAGCCTAAACTTGAGAAACTGGAGAAATCCCTCAATCTCTGGAAGTCGAGATCCCTATCCCTTCCCGGTAAGGCCCTAATTATCAATACACTTGGTTTGAGCAAGCTGCTTTACCTTGCTAGAGTTCTTACTCTCCCAAAATGGGTCATTGCGCAGGTTAATGCCTTGATCTGGCCCTTCTTATGGGGCTCAAAAATGGAGACGGTGAGTCGTAACACTTGCTTTTTGAAATTGAAATTTGGGGGTGTCAATCTTGACAATCTTGTCTTAAAGGCCCAGGCTTTGAGATTGGTGGGGATGGCCTCCGTGCTTAATTCCCCTGATGATTCTAGTTTTTTTCTATGTAAATACTTTTTGGGGCGTCGCTTGTCCTCCCTGCGTTCCGAATGGTCTTCCTTACGGGATAACTCCTCTCCCAGTGCTTCTTCTCCAACTCCCTTTTACGAGGCGTGTCTTGATACTCTATCCAGGGTGGGAGACAGTGCCCTAGTTTGTAAAACCTTGTATCAAAAGCTACTTTCAATCAACTCATCCCCGCCAATCTTGCCGCGTCAATGGTCCCAGGTCATTGGGCCAGGGTTCTCCCTCGATGGTCATTGGTCTCTCGTCCGGGACCCCTTCACTGAGAACTATAAGAACGATGTCTTTTGGCTTATTATCCTCCGCGGCGTCAAGGTGCGTGATTCCCTTTTCAATTGGGGTTGTATCTCATCTGGTCGCTGTGCCTCTTGTCCGCGACGAGAGACCATTGACCATTGCTTTTTAAATTGTCTAAGGGTCAAAAAAGTCTGGCTACACTTTGTGCCAGTTCTCTCCCTGTTGCTTGGTAGGCAGTTTGTTGCAAACCTTTTAACGGTTTTTTTCTTCCGCTGGCCCTCTCTTAGTGCTAAGAGGGCTCGGCTCGCGCGCCATTTGACGAAATCCATTCTTTATGGCATTTGGACCTTTCGAAACAGGGCCACTTTCTGCAACGGCAAAGAAGACCATCGTGCCATCATCCGTTATGTTTCCTATGATCTTAAGCAGAGAGTCTTCTTGGATTATAACTCTCTTTCTGAATCTCGCTTTCATGATGTTTGGGTCTTGGACGGTTTTTGTGCCATGGCGAACGGATTTCCTCATATCAATATTTAGAAGTACATCTGGGTCATGGATTCCATTTGTCCGTGCGCTGTTCGCGGTGTCCACAATCCGGGGATCTCTGCAGGGAATTTGCTCTGCTCATGGACTCTGCTGTTAGGGCCCCAGGCCCTTGTGGCTAGCTGCCTACTCCGGCTCTTAGTTTCTAGTGACTTTCTTGTGCTTTTTAATTTGTAAATGGCGTGTGTTTTTATTGTGAATAAAGGCTGTTTTCATGAAAAAAAAAAAAAGTACTGTCTGCAGTTATATATATATTACATATTTACATATTTTTAAAATAGTTAATTATAAAACGATTGTTTATACGTTGAGCATTCAAGTCAAATCTAGCATTATGTATGATTTCTAATATGCTCCTTCCTCGTTGTCTTTCAGTCAAATAATATAAACCCCAATAGCCACATAATACAGAATCTCTTTCTTGTATTTTATCGCCAGAAAACACCAATGGTTTACCACTTTTATTAAGGTAATCAGCAACTTTAAAAGACATGATCAAACCAAATGAATCAAAGTACTCTATATAATCGGGACCAATATTTCTGTATGTTACCCAGTGTGTTCCTTGACCAATTTTTGTATCCAGATTAATAATTCCTACTTTTTTTTTTTCCATGATATGTTTTCGTAGATTGTGTCTTCAAATATATACCTCTGAAATGTTTTATGCCAAGTTTTTTTTAACCCAATCCGTAAGATCAAAGTTGGTTAGTGCTTTGTTGACGAATTTTAAACCCATAAACTTTTTTTTATTGGGGGGAAGGGGGGGGGGCGGACATAATCAGCCCATGATCCATATCTTGGAGGAGGTGTCATATATGGATAATTAACATGTTATTACCACCTCTAAATGGTATTGTTGGTAACTTTTTTGGTACATATATTGGAAAAGATCTGTTGTTCCTTGATTTATCAACTTGAAGACCTTTTCCAATTGATATTATTTTTGATCTGTGATTTCGATATTTTTTATGTCTGAT
>NC_090878.1:26902535-26925035 GCF_036669935.1 Montipora foliosa
TCAGCGGAACGTTCGTTCAGCAGACTCCAGCGGTTGAAGACTTACCTTCGTAACACCATGGGCCGGCATAGACTCAATAGCCTCGCTATCATCTGTATTGAGCGCGCCTATGGAAATCAAGACATTATCAACAGTATGGACAAGATGATTGACATTTTCAGAAAACGCCATGGAAGGAAGAACTTTTTCTTTTAATACGTTTTAGATTACATTGAGCCTGTTGATAGAATTGAGTATGCAAGCTCTCAATTAAACTGTTTTTCCAATGATAGCAGTTTCATTAGATGCGAAAATGGTGAACGTTTGCGATTGCATCCCGATTTCAAACCTCACGCTTTCGGGCATTGCGTAAATTTTTTCGGGCAAGAAAGTCACCGCCCCACTATTTGATGATCGTTTCTTGCTCGATTTTCCTGTAGGAAATTTTATAAATTGATGTCAGTTTTTTCATGCGTCTGTCCTGTTATTGATCATGAATTTCGTCATAACATTGTCAAAGTAGCTGTGGATCCACGAGGCGATAGCCGAGTGGATCCGCAGATCTTAATTTTCAAGCAAACAAAAGAATACTAAGATCGTAGCCATTTTTAAATAAGCTGTATTACACACACCATATCATTGTTTATATTCTAACGTCTCTGTAAACTCGTAGCAGGAGCCCATAGCCGGGAGCCTTCAACTCCAAAAACTATAGCTACAACTGTAGGTCTACGTAACGGCATTTTCACAGATCAAACTATTTTAAGACGAGATCTTAAAGGGCATGTAAACCCAAAAAATAATAATAATTCGTCACTTAGGGTCTGTTTACATGGAGGTAGGAAGATCCTAGCACTAGGAAGATCCTAGAAGGCGGAATAACTTTTCGTTTGGTTTACATGCAGAATTTCTGTCTAGGTGGAAGTAGAGAATGAAAGCAAGATGGCGGGCGAGAACAAAAAACATGTAATTTGGGTCCTTCTTCTCTCCTTACTAGCTTTAATAACTTCCTTTTCATCTTTCCTCCTGGCAATCTCTCAACTCATTCGAATGTATTTGACTCGCAGCGTTTTCGACATTGCTGTCGATCGATTGCTCGTTACTTTCCACTGTGTCCTCTCGTGTTGGGGTGGTATCTTTGAAACAAAACTGGTCCTGAATATTGTCGGCGGTCATCAGAATCATTAGAATCGTCCTGTGGCAACGCCAGACGTACTTGTCGACCACCATGAACCGTGAACACCCGGCTGCCGCCATGTTTTTTTTTTTGTCCCTAGTACCAGGAACTTCCGAGCGAAGGCAGTTTACATGGTGCTAGGATCTTCCTAGCGCTAGGATCTTCCTAGCTGTGAGCTAGGAAGATCCTAGCACTAGGAAAATCCTAGAACTAGAGCAAAGTACGACCTCTTGCATGTAACAGGTGACGTGGATCTTGATAGCCCTCCAGTGGGACAATAACCAGAGGAAGATTCGGCAGGGTCTGAGGACGAATTCCCTGGAAGCTGAATTTGACAAGCCCTTGGCCTCGGCCCTTTCTTCTGAGCCTGCGCCTGACCTTTTAACTTCTCAAGGCCTCATCAAGGATGCCCATGATGTTCAAGTTCTTCGGATGTGCAGGAATTTCCCGTTTCTTCCCTGACAGATACGAGTTTTGTTGAGAGTGACCGAGTCTGAGCGCTTAGAGTATTGCCACATCTGAACTGATGGATTCCGACGCTGAGCCTGATAATATGTCTCCTGTGTCTTGAGCGGCCCTCTCGCCGAAGGAAGAAGATCTCGACATGGCTCGTCCCGACGCGCTGCTTTGGGCACGTCGTCTTGTCTGTTTGTCTGTCTGTAGTAAGTGAGGATGCCCCACACTTAGTTTAGCGGGACTTCTTAAAGTGCGCTACGATTAATTTTAGGGGTTGACGCCAACCGTAAGTTTTCACTGGTCTCTCGAGTTTCTTTCGTGCTTCACGCCTACACTTTTGTTTCATTCAAGAAACTATGATTTCGAATGACGCTGTTCTGCGCTCCTTCTCCTCTTCGTGGCCGGGCCGCAGCTTCTGGGCCCTGCTGTCGGGAGGAGAGGAGGGGGGTAGCTATCTTATGCTCTGATGTTTTGTACGTAATAATGTGTCTGTTTGGCAGAAGGATCAAAGTGGCGCATTCATCAGCTTACTTGTTTAAGTTTGACGATTTCAATCTAATCTAGTTGAACCTTTATGTGCCGACGATTCGGCTGAGGAGAAAGCATTTTCTTTCAGTCGCGTCTCGTCCTTTTTTTTTTTCCAAACTCCTGGCTCCTGATTGGGGGGGATATGAATCTGTTTTTTGACTCGGTGCTTGAAAAATTTGGGTAGGTCGGTTTCCCTCGACTCGACCTACAATGTCGCTGTAACCTCCGGTACGCTTGGCGTCTTTTGCATCCCCGAAACAGGCAGTTCACCTGGTTCAGCCCAGACCGTTCAATTGCCAGCAGACTGGATACCTTTTTGGTCCCGCGTCTTCTGTGTAATCAAGTCACTAGGTGCGATATTCTCCCATGCGTTTTCTAAGATCATGACTTTGTTATTTTAGACTATGATATTGCGGCTCTCCCCCTGCGAGGCCCGGGAGTTTGGAAGTTTAACAATTCTCTTCTCGATAACGAATCCTTTTGTTTAGAGATTTCGGATTTAATTGAGCAGTTTCTGGCCTTTCGGCATGGCTTTGCTCTCAGCGCGATTGGAGAGTGTTTAAAGTCTTACATTAAGCTCACTGCGATCGCCTTTTCTCGTCGTAAACATCGTTTACTCTCGTCCCAGAAGGTTTTTCTAACCAATCGCTTTGATTACCCTGAAGAATCGTTTGGCTTCGGGCGATGTTTCTGCTAGTCCCGAATTCTGACTTCAGAGGCTGCTCTGCGGGCGCTTTTAGATCATTCCGAGCTCGAGGGTTCTAAGATTCGGAGCAGGGTTAAGTGGGCAGAGGAGGGGAGTCTCCCTCTGGTTTCTTTCTCGGTCTTGAAAATGACAAACACGAGAAAGGCTCCGTCTCCTCTGTCTTTGATTCTGAGGGGCAAGAGGTTTTTTCCCTCCCTGGCATGATTCAAGCTCACGAGCGTTTTTATTCTTCCCTATTTTCTGAAGAGCCAAGTGACCCTGTAGCCCAATCCCATTTGTTTGAGCACGTTACCCCCGGTTATCGGAAGCTGAGGGCGAATCATGCGAGGGTCTTCTTTCTTTGAACGAGGCGTTCGAGGCCCTTCGCCTCTCTAATAGGAAACAAAACGCCCGGTTCTGACGGCTTAACTGTTGAGTTTTATTCTACTTTCTGGTCCCTCTTGGGGCCCCTTTTAGTTGATATGTTTAATGAGTCTCTCGCCCATCGTGAGCTGTGTGACTCTATGAAATCGAGTGTTTCGCGTCTTGTTCATAAGAAAGATGATCGTAGAAATCTAAAAAACTGGCGTGCCATTTCGTTACTGAATGTGTATTATAAGATTTGTTCAAAAGCCCTTTCCCTCCGTTTGAAAAACGTGTTGGAGTCTATTGTAGACCCTGATCAGACGTGTTCTGTTTCCAGGTAGATCTATTTCTTCTAATTTGGCTCTTCTTTGCGATGCACTAGATTTTATTGAGAGAACCGGCGAGACAGGTATTGTCGTCTCTTTAGACCAGGAGAAAGCCTGCGATCGCGTTAATCGGTCCTTTGTGATGAATCTTTTAGAACACTTCGGTTTTGGGCCCTCCTTCTGTAGCTGGATTTTCACTTTGTATAACGGCGCTTATATGCGTATCCTAGTTAACGATTTCCTTTCCGATCCTGTTCCTTTGCTGCGGGGGTCAGGCAGGGCGACGCCCTGTCCCCTATGCTTTATGTTCTCTGCGTTGAAGTTTTAGCCTGCCGTATAAGGGACTCTCCCCCGATCGAAGGCGTTCTCTTGCCGGGGGCTGGTGGTGTCCAGTTTAAAGTCAGCCAGTATGCTGACGATACTACGGCCTTTGTCAAAAACGATTCTTCCCTTTTCTCACTTTTTGACGCGATTGCGTTTTACGAGCGTGGCTCTGGTGCGAAGCTTAATTTGTCCAAGACTGAGGCCATGTGGCTTGGTGCCTGGAAAGACCGCCTTGACGAGCCACTTGGTCTCACTTGGGTTAGGAAAATGAAGAATTTAGGCGTATTCTTTGGTACTGTTAACGTTGAGCGCGATAATTGGGAACCGCGTTTGTCCAAACTTGACAAAACTCTTTCTAGATGGAAGTCGCGATCCTTGCCCTTTATTGGCAAGGCCCTTATTTTGAATATATTAGCGTTAAGTAAGTTTCTCTATGTGTCGCGCGTTTTAGTACCCCCTAAATGGGTTTATAGTAAACTTAATAGTCTGATATGCCCCTTTTTGTGGCACGCCCGATTAGAGACTGTAGCTCGTAAATCGCTTATTTGTTCTGTTGATAGTGGAGGTTTGGGTTTAAAGGATTTTCTTGCCAGGGCCGCGCCTTGCGGTTTGCGGCTTTAGTTACTTGCGTGTCCGATTCTAGTTCTAAGGGTTTTTACCTTGCTAAGTATTTTTCTGGCTCTGTGTTAGCTCCTTTGCGGCCGGAGTGGCCGGGCTGCGTGATAACCTAACCCCAAGCGCTGCCCGCCCCACTGCCTTTTATGCGAGTGTCCTTTCTTCCTTTCGGGTCACTTATTTACCTCCTGGGTTTACTTACACGTCTCGCGCCTTTTACAAGGTTTTGCTAGCGAATTTCTGCATCATCCCGATTTTCCCTGCCCTCTGGTCAGGCTTCGATCCCTCTCGGTTTTCCCTTTCTCGCCATTGGGGTCTGATCCGCGATTCATTTACTGAGAACTATAAAAATGATCTCGCATGGTTGATTACCCTCCGTGCCGTTAAGGTGCGACATTCTCCTCACACCTGGGGCTATATCCGCTCGCCTCGCTGTGCTTTATGCGCCCGTCTAGAAACCATTGATCATTGTTTCTTGGCTTGTCGTAGGGTTAAATTGGTCTGGTCTCGTTTTGTCCCTATGTTATCTGCGCTTTTGTCAGCCCCCTTCGTTCCCAATTGCCCCTTTGTGTTTTTTTACCAATTCCCGATGCCCGAAAGGAAGTGCCTGCGTCTGCTTTTGTACATCATCAAGTCGATTCTGTGCGGTATTTGGAAATTTCGTAATAAGACCACCTTTCACAACGGTGGGGCGGACTCTAGAGCTATCGCTAAGTTTATTATTGCTGATGTTAAACGTAGGATCCAAGTTGACTTTCATCGCTTTTCTAAGGCTAAGTTCCATCTGGGTTCACCCAGCTGTATGTTTAGTCCGTGCTAATAAGCTTGTATTTCTCTCTGTAGCCTCTTCTCTTGAGTAATTTTGTAAATATTGTTTTTATTTGGTTTTTGAATAAAGTTTTACGATATCACTTTCTGCAGTTAGATATAGCTCTTTGGCATTACAAAGCGTTTGCTTTCATGTCCAAATTGAGCACTCTACTGGGATTAGTCAACAAGTTGCAAAATTGTTGAGACACTTTCATTAAAAAACACCTTTTCTAGCTTCCAATGCCCGCCGTATCTAGAATTTAAACCTTTCCAACTTCCTCTCCCCTCTCCCCCTTTCAATGTTGACTGCTTAAGTTTCCAACATTTTTTTGTCTTGCTAGCAACACTGATAAGGGGGGGAGGGGGGCTGCAGTGTGAGAGACAATAGGGAAATTAATAACGCCCCAAGAAGGTGAAGTGTCTCCACTATTTTTGCAACTTGTTGTAGCAATTGCGCATGCTCACTAGCTCGCTAGTTTGAGCACTCTGGCATGGCTTAGATGTACCACATGTGTGGGACATTTGGGGTGGCTTTATAAGCTTAACCTTCATCCCAGACATCAGCACTGCACTGATGAGGCCCAGGCCTTTCATCAGTTTATCGTTGGGCTAACCCAGGGCGAAGCCCTATCAGTCTGTTTTTTCGCTTGTGCTATTGCTGTATTGGTCATTTTGTGGCCTTTGCAGTAGTATGGCAGGTAATGTTGTTGATCCCCAGCATAGCTGGGCGGACCTTTCCGAAACTGAAGAGAACATGGAAATTGCTGATATCCCGTCTTATGCCCAAATGGTTGGGCGTCGTCGACACTCCAGTGTGTCTAGTCAATCCAGTGTTGATTATATAATGAGGAATGCTGAACGTCTTACTGACGCAGAGAAGGATTCTATCCATCCGCTGAACATTTTGCCCGAGCGACCATGTACGGCACATTTTTCTCTTTCCGACAAGGACACTTCTTTATCCCAAGTGTTTGCCGATCTAAAGAACTGTGGTATCCGTGCTGCTGCGGTCAGATGTCTCCAACGCAATCCTAATGGCTTTGTTTCCGTGACGTTTTCCACCAGTGAGTACCGTGATCTCTTCCTTCGTAAATCTTCTTTTATCCGTCGTCATCGTAATTCATCTTCTATGTGTACCTTTGTTGTTGTGTATGATACTCCCTTCGAGCTTTCTGATGAAGTACTGGCCCATCGTCTCAGCCGCTATGGATCTGTCCTCGGCTTCCGCAGATGTAATCTACAGGGCTACGAGGGCATCAAGAATGGAACACGCGTTGCTAGAATGGAGCTATCTGAGTCGATTCCGTCCTTCCTACGCTTCGGCAGGAAGCTTCTTAGAGTCAAACGCGAGGGACAGGTTCCTACTTGCAGAAAGTGCCATCTTCCTGATCATGTCGCAAATGTGTGCCCTTACGTGATATGCTTTAACTGTGACCAACTGGGTCACACACCTTCAGCGACTGTAAAGAAGAAATCAAGTGTAGTATTTGCAAAGAGGACGGCCACTACGCCATTGATTGTAAATTATCTTGGTGGCGGCGCCCTGAAAAAGTTGACACTGGTGATAATGATGCTGCTCCTGCTCCCCTTCCAGAGTCTCGATCGTCACAGTCTCCCCCGCAGCCTCCTCCTGATGAGCCTTCTTCCGATGGCCCGCCTTCTTCAATTCCTTTAAAGCAGTCTTTACCTGATATTCCTCCTTCACAGCCTCCTACGCAGTCTTCTCCTGATGTACTACCTCCTACACCTTCCTGTGTTCCCCTCTCATCGCAATCATCACTGTCGCCATCTTCTGGTCAACCCTCATCACTGTCCCAGAACACCCCAAAGCAGCCCTCCTCACAACCCTCGCAGTCTTCCCAGTCTACACAGTTCTCTCAGTCATCACAAACTACGCAATCGTCTCAGTCCCTCCTTTCGCCTGTTGAATCGTCGTCCCTGTCTCCTCCTTTGTCCCAAGAGCCTTCTCTTCCGTCGAGCATCATTTCTGGCTCTCCTACTTTGTCTGATCTACAGCTTGTCGCTGCAGCTGATTCGCAACGTTCTACTTCTTCTGATCAAGCTATTGCTGCGATGGAGATTCCTGAGGATCCTGGCCCTACAGTTCCGCTGCGTTCATCACAGATTCCTATCCGTCCTCAACCTCTTCGAGTTGCACCGAAACGCAAGCCTGCCAGGCTAGACTTCACAGATGGTCCACCTGCGCGTAAATCAACGTCACCTATGCCGGTCAGTTCTAGTAAAAAGACTAAGAACCCTCACCCTTCATGACTTCCAAAATTCTTTCCTTAAATTCTCGTGGTTTCAGTAAGCTTTTCCAAGATTATCTCATATATAGTCTTCGTACCTCTTATGACGTTTTCTGTTTTCAGGAAACGAAGATTACTGATCCTGAGGTTTTCCGCGTTTTCTCTTGTGCCTGGCGTGGACCTTGTTTTTGGTCCCCTGCTGTAGGCAAACAAGGTGGTGTCCTTACTTGCCTTTCTGAATCTTTTTCCGGCAACGTCAGTTGCTGGAAAAGAGACACGTCGGGGAGGGTTGTTAGTCTTTTGTTAAAACTTGACGACCTAAGGATTAATTTAATTAACATTTATGCTCCCACCAACTTGGCCGAAAAGAAAGTGTTTTTCAGAAGTTTGCATGAATACTTTTTATCTTCTGATGTCTTAATAATTGCTGGTGATTATAATTGTTACGATCACAACCTTGATAAATTTGGCGGCAACTTTGTGCCTGCTAAGTGCCTTACTGATTTGCGTTCAGCCTTTTCTTTAATTGATGTCTGGCGCAAGCTACATCCGAGAGTGTGCCAGTGCACATGGTTTAATTAGGATTTTTCAATTGGTTCGCGTTTAGATAAATTTTTCGTTTCTAAGAACTTCATGCCTTCTGTTGTTTCTTGTGAAATCAACCCTTGTGTTTTTTCCGACCATGATTTTGTTTGTCTTTCCTTCCAGCCCACTGGGAATAACCTCCGTGGTCCTGGCATTTGGAAGTTTAATAATTCACTTTTGAATGATGATGTGTTTTGCGACTATATTTCGAATTGTATCAATCATTTAGCCAATTGCTTGCAACACTTTCCTTCGGTTAAAGTTTGGTGGGACTTTTTTAAAAACTCTATCCGCTCTGAGATCATTTTCTTTGCCAGGGAAAAGAGCAGGGATCTCTCGCACGAACGTGTTCTTTTAGTTAACCGGATTATTAAGCTAAAACGTCAGCTTACTTCTGGTAATCCTTCAGTTAGTCCTGAAATTTCCGAGCTCGAAAGTAAGCTTAAGGCTCTTACCTTGGAAAAGTTAGACGGTTCTAAAATCCGTTCTAGAGTTCAGTGGCTTGAGGAGGGAGAAAGGCCCACGCGATTTTTCTTTAAGCTTGAACGTGAACGCTTTGAGCGTAATATTGTTTCTTCTATTCTTAATTCTGATGATGTAGAGGTGTTCACGCGTGAAGAAATTGAACGTGCGCATGTGCGCTTCTATTCAGATCTTTTCACTGATGAGCCTATTGACGCGTTTTTTAAACAGCGTTGTTTAGAATCTGTTGAAAAGTCCCTTTCTCTTCCTCAACGCGCCTCGTGCGAGGGATCCTTGTCGCTTGACGAATTAACGAACTCTGTTAAGAGTCTTAATACCGGGAAGTCACCGGGATCTGACGGACTATCAGTTGAATTTTATCTTCATTTTTGGGAGACTTTGGGTCCCCTTTTACTCCGTGTTTCTAACCAGTGTTTCTCCGATGGCGAGCTTTGCGGCTCGATGAAAGGTAGCGTCACCCGGCTTATTTTTAAGAAACGTGGTGATATTAAGCACTTAAAAAACTGGCGGCCCATCTCTCTTTTGAATGTGGATTATAAGATTATTTCTAAAGCAATCACTTCTCGTCTTTCCAAGGTTCTTGAATATATTGTCCACCCTGATCAGACTTGCTCCGTTCCTGGCCGAAGTATTTTTCCTAATGTTGCTCTTTTGCGTGATGTTTTGGACTACATTCAATGGACGGATGAATCCGCAATCTTAGTCAGCCTTGACCAAGAGAAAGCCTTTGACCGTGTCAACCGTTCCTTTCTCCTGCATCTTCTCCAGGTTTATGGTTTTGGACCTGAGTTTTGCCGGTGGATCTCAACATTTTACAATGGTGCCTTTATGCAGATTATCTTAAACGGTTGGCTATCTCAGAGGATTTCTCTTGCGCGTGGGGTGCGACAGGGGGACCCTTTGTCTCCCTTACTTTATGTCCTTTGTGTTGAGGTATTAGCGTCCCTCATTCGCCGTTGTCCAGGGGTTGAGGGGTTCCTCCTCCCTGGTGCCAGAGGGCGGCAAGCACGTGTTCGCTTGTATGCCGATGACACTACGACTGTACTCAAGGATCTTCGATCCTTGTCTAAGCTTTTCAGCTGTGTTAATGTCTATGAAAGAGGTACCGGTGCCAAACTGAATCGCACCAAAACTGAAGCAATGTGGCTGGGGGCCTGGAGGTTTCGTTCTGATGAGCCTTTGGGCCTCACCTGGGTTAAGAAAATGAAAATCTTGGGGGTAGTGTTCGGCACCATCCCTACAGAGCACTTTAATTGGCAGCCTAAACTTGAGAAACTGGAGAAATCCCTCAATCTCTGGAAGTCGAGATCCCTATCCCTTCCCGGTAAGGCCCTAATTATCAATACACTTGGTTTGAGCAAGCTGCTTTACCTTGCTAGAGTTCTTACTCTCCCAAAATGGGTCATTGCGCAGGTTAATGCCTTGATCTGGCCCTTCTTATGGGGCTCAAAAATGGAGACGGTGAGTCGTAACACTTGCTTTTTGAAATTGAAATTTGGGGGTGTCAATCTTGACAATCTTGTCTTAAAGGCCCAGGCTTTGAGATTGGTGGGGATGGCCTCCGTGCTTAATTCCCCTGATGATTCTAGTTTTTTTCTATGTAAATACTTTTTGGGGCGTCGCTTGTCCTCCCTGCGTTCCGAATGGTCTTCCTTACGGGATAACTCCTCTCCCAGTGCTTCTTCTCCAACTCCCTTTTACGAGGCGTGTCTTGATACTCTATCCAGGGTGGGAGACAGTGCCCTAGTTTGTAAAACCTTGTATCAAAAGCTACTTTCAATCAACTCATCCCCGCCAATCTTGCCGCGTCAATGGTCCCAGGTCATTGGGCCAGGGTTCTCCCTCGATGGTCATTGGTCTCTCGTCCGGGACCCCTTCACTGAGAACTATAAGAACGATGTCTTTTGGCTTATTATCCTCCGCGGCGTCAAGGTGCGTGATTCCCTTTTCAATTGGGGTTGTATCTCATCTGGTCGCTGTGCCTCTTGTCCGCGACGAGAGACCATTGACCATTGCTTTTTAAATTGTCTAAGGGTCAAAAAGTCTGGCTACACTTTGTGCCAGTTCTCTCCCTGTTGCTTGGTAGGCAGTTTGTTGCAAACCTTTTAACGGTTTTTTTCTTCCGCTGGCCCTCTCTTAGTGCTAAGAGGGCTCGGCTCGCGCGCCATTTGACGAAATCCATTCTTTATGGCATTTGGACCTTTCGAAACAGGGCCACTTTCTGCAACGGCAAAGAAGACCATCGTGCCATCATCCGTTATGTTTCCTATGATCTTAAGCAGAGAGTCTTCTTGGATTATAACTCTCTTTCTGAATCTCGCTTTCATGATGTTTGGGTCTTGGACGGTTTTTGTGCCATGGCGAACGGATTTCCTCATATCAATATTTAGAAGTACATCTGGGTCATGGATTCCATTTGTCCGTGCGCTGTTCGCGGTGTCCACAATCCGGGGATCTCTGCAGGGAATTTGCTCTGCTCATGGACTCTGCTGTTAGGGCCCCAGGCCCTTGTGGCTAGCTGCCTACTCCGGCTCTTAGTTTCTAGTGACTTTCTTGTGCTTTTTAATTTGTAAATGGCGTGTGTTTTTATTGTGAATAAAGGCTGTTTTCATGAAAAAAAAAAAAAAGTACTGTCTGCAGTTATATATATATTACATATTTACATATTTTTAAAATAGTTAATTATAAAACGATTGTTTATACGTTGAGCATTCAAGTCAAATCTAGCATTATGTATGATTTCTAATATGCTCCTTCCTCGTTGTCTTTCAGTCAAATAATATAAACCCCAATAGCCACATAATACAGAATCTCTTTCTTGTATTTTATCGCCAGAAAACACCAATGGTTTACCACTTTTATTAAGGTAATCAGCAACTTTAAAAGACATGATCAAACCAAATGAATCAAAGTACTCTATATAATCGGGACCAATATTTCTGTATGTTACCCAGTGTGTTCCTTGACCAATTTTTGTATCCAGATTAATAATTCCTACTTTTTTTTTTTCCATGATATGTTTTCGTAGATTGTGTCTTCAAATATATACCTCTGAAATGTTTTATGCCAAGTTTTTTTTAACCCAATCCGTAAGATCAAAGTTGGTTAGTGCTTTGTTGACGAATTTTAAACCCATAAACTTTTTTTTTATTGGGGGGAAGGGGGGGGGGGGGACATAATCAGCCCATGATCCATATCTTGGAGGAGGTGTCATATATGGATAATTAACATGTTATTACCACCTCTAAATGGTATTGTTGGTAACTTTTTTGGTACATATATTGGAAAAGATCTGTTGTTCCTTGATTTATCAACTTGAAGACCTTTTCCAATTGATATTATTTTTGATCTGTGATTTCGATATTTTTTTATGTCTGATCTTGTTTCATTTTTCATAGCTTTTTGAATCCTTTTAATCTGGGTTTTTGTAAAAATCAATTGATGAGGCCCAGATAGTTGATTTAAACTCAATCGAAGTGTTAATGGTAATTTATCTTTCATTGCTTTTTTTTCCTTCAGACAATGTTACTCCATGTTTATAATAAGTTGTCATATCTTGTATATAATTAAGTTAGATAAAAACGTGTATTAGAGCGAGTTTCAAAGAGCGGGAAAATGTGCTCGCACGAGGCACGATTGGTTTTGGTTTCACTTCTGATTGGTTGAAGAAATGGTTGAAGAAATGGCGAGAAAACTTTGAACCAATCACTGAGTGAAGTAATCATAAACTAAAGCAATTATCTAATAACTTTCAGTTGAAAACTGCTTCATCATATTATACACAAGATATATTTAATTTTAAAAAAAGAAAGAATATTTTATCTGAATAACAGCTTTCCATCTTTTTGGATAAATTCAACATCCTGCTCACTTAAAACAAGAGCGTAAATACTAAAAGCAGTTGCTGTTACACCTGATAATTTATAATGAAAAGTTAGTTTAACAGTAGAATCTTTTAAATTAGATCTTTGTTTTGTCAAATCAAAATAAATGAATTGGTACAATGACAGAAAATTGTTTCTTTTTAAAAGAGTACCTTGAAACATTCGCTATTTGCATGTACATGGGAAGGAGGTGGGTAAAAACAGAAAGCATCTACAGTCGACGAAAGTGAGAAACAAATGATCAGTAATCGATACTCGCATGGATTACCTAGGGGCTCAACACCCTGGAGGGAGTATGATAGGAATGTCCCATCCTAACCCCTCTAATACGTCCCGGATGTTGTCACGCCAACTTTTTTTTTTAGCGTCACACATATGCACAGGAAAATATACCAAAGAACAATTCAATAAGAGGCATAAAAAAACCTATTCGCAAGCAAATATTCCATTTACGCCTTCCTTCCCTCTAGGACACATTGAGATGCATTGCCTGAGCTCGTTTACTGGGCTCATACAAAAGATATACACATATGGAGTAAAATGGCTAAGGGCAAAGGCCCAAAGCCGCCTTTATTTAAATATCAAATTTCTATTGTCCAGTAAAGGTGAGGGCACAAAAACGCCAAACGCAATGGAATGGCAGTGAAATTGCAGCCCACCCCAGGAACTGCATCTCAATACAATGAAAGTTAACAGTGGAGACGAATTGCAACAGAATTAAATGCCAATAAAAGCATGGTCAAACACCGCCCTTGCACAATGAAGTGACCAAAGCTAGGGAAATGCTGCCCTTGCTAGCATTTCGAAAAAGCCATCCTGTACAACTCCCCGCCAGTTGTAGAGGACTACTTAACCATTACTTAGGAAAATGTAAACACTAAGCAGCTACGATGCAAAAAAAAAAAAAAAAATGACAAGCATGACCGTCCAAAGCCCTTGCGAATGGACGGCGAAGCCATTTGCAAGGGGCAGCCCTTGCAAGCACTCCAAGAGAATAACAAATTATCCTATGTCCTTTGTAAACAACAGGACTGAGACCACAAAGCTTAATGGCAGAGGAAAGCTGGGCACTGAACCAAGATCTTGAAACACGTGTCCTATCATCCTGAAGAAAAATAACGCCCTGACTATCACCCCTTGCCACCAAAAACTGAAGTAAAATCGTGGCAGGGCAAAAAGTACTTTGGGGTGAAATAACTAAATAAAAAGGGGACTTGTTATAGCTGGAACCCAAGACCTCATATGCATCATTCACTAGTTTGGTTAACTGATGGATTTGTATGGGTGGAGGAGACGTAGAGGAGAAAGTGATCTCGCCCACCCTTGAAAAGGCAAAAAATGCAGCACTCTACATGGCCTGAAACATAAGAATCTGGTATTTGGTCAATGGTAATAACGGAGCAGACCGCAACAGTTTGTGCAGAATGGGAATGGTAATAGGAAGCCTGCTGTCTAAACGAGCATTCAGCTTACCATAGCCCTTAAGCATCTGGACAACAACAAGAGCTTTAGACGGGTCAGGATAACCTGAAAGTTTGTGGGAATAGCTTAGAGCCGAAACGTAAGTATGAACTTTTGAAGCAGCATATTTCAAGTCATGAAGATAAGCAATAAATAGACAAAACATTGGTATAGTTATGGGAAATTATGCAGGTAACCCTGGAAAGGTCGAACGGTGAAACAAGTTCCATGCCCTCTGGTAAGTTGGAAGGGAGGATGATTGTAAACTAGACTGCATAAGTGTTGTAACTATGGCTGCCAACTCTGGGGGCTGCAGATGCAGGGGGATCTCCGTAGGAAGCCTGTCCATGTGAGCGGGAGCCAATTGTTTGAAGGACTAAACCTGTAACCGAGATAAAGAATCGGCTAAACGATTCTTGACACCAGCAATGGACCTCTTTAGCTTGTACGTTTTGTTTTCCCATTTCAGACCACGTGATGTTACTCTAGGATATATGTATGCATAACTTGCAAAACTATTGTATTCTAGACAGATTAAGACAAGCTTCCGAGCGAAAAACATCAAAGATTTTTACACTACTGCTTATTGATCACGTGGACTAAAGATTCGTTCTCAGTAAAGAAAAGACTACAGTAATTACGCATAGCATGACCCCACAAGTACAGGCTTAATACTATAGGGTAAAATTCTAATACGGTAATGTTACGATAGGACCAAGTTGCGGGCCATTTCCCAAAACACCACCTACTGCCAAAAAATAGCACCGAATCCTGATGCACCCGAGGCATCAGTATACAGGTCAAGTTTAGAAGAAGAATACCAAGCTTCCTCCAGAAAGAAAGATCGGCCATTGAAATTAGACAAAAATTATTGCCAAATCTTCTTTTACATCTTTTGAAAGTCCAATAAGATGATGTGGGCATTGTATACCCACTGTTAGACCAATCAATCTACGTAAAAAGGCTCTGCCTGGTACTAAAACAGAACAAGCACAACTTAACAGGCCAGTTAGGGATTGCACCTCTCTCAAGGTGAATTTCTTCCGATATAAAAATTCCAAAAGAAGAGCAGAACATTTATTAAGCTTATCAGGAGGCAAACGAGCCTCATTCGCACAGAATCTAATTCAATTCCAACAAAAGATAATGTTGTTAAAGGGCCAAAGGTTTTTTGTGTTGCAATGGGGATACTAACATAGGAGCAAAGATCGATAAACAAATCTAGTTGAGACTGACAGAGCTGCCTGTCAGAAGCAACAATTAGGAAATCATCCAACAGATGAATGATATGGCCAATTTTCAACTTGTGCCGGGCAACCCATTCAACTGTGGTGCTAAAAATTTCAAATGTTCTACAAGAATTTGCACAATCCATAGGCATGCAGCGATCGAAATAAAAAAAACCCTGCCAGTGCATACCTCAAAGGCCATAGTCATCTTATTGTATTGGGATCATCCGAAATGCATTTTTGATATCAGTTTTTGCTAAGTAACAGCCCTGACCAGCCAATTTCATGTATCTTATAGCATCTCCAATAATGGCATAAGAAACAGTGCTGTTTTTATGGGAATGCCATCATTTTCGGAAGAACCCTTAGAAACGACAAATGATGAATAAGCCGACACTCCCCAGGAGATTTTTTGGGAACCACGCCGAGCGGGGAAACAACAAAGGGGGACATTGGGGGAGAATCAAAGGAAACAGCCAAACGACCAGCTGCAAGTTCTTCAGCAATTTTTGCATCCACAACGGTTGGATTTTGCACAGCTGATAAAAGGTTTTTGGCCTGCGAGGACTCCCGGATCCCTTGAAAATGGGGGGGGGGGGGGGGGGAAACCATGCGTAAAACCGTTAGAAAGGAACCTCACATTTGAATGGTTATACCCAGACAAGAGATACAAAAGCCTATTGAACTTTATTGGGGTTGGGAGATGAGGATTTGGCCCCTGAGGACTTGCCATTGGGAGTGGTTCTTGGTAACTGCTTTGAATGGGAACGAAAAGTACAAATACTCATTATTCCATGGGCACCATCACACTTGGGGCAGGAATGCTTAAAGGAAAATCCAGCACAATGACCACCCTTGTGAAATTTAAAGCAATAACCGGTAGGGACAAGAGCGCGACCGAAAGGAGTTCCCAGGAAGAGATTGTTTCTTGTTAAGAGGTTGCTGGGATCGCATCCACAATTCCCAATGGATGACACCCCAAGGAAATGCCGATGGCTGATTTTGGCGTAAATAACGAGAATTCTCGTCGTCGCCAGTCGTGTCCCCGGGCAGACAAATTCTGCACTATTTTCCCATACTTCATGAACGAGGGGGCCTCTGAAGGAAATTAGCTAGTGTATACCCCGACAAATATCATAAAACTACTCGTCCATGACGAGATGGTCAAAAGCTTCCTGGTCTTACTGACTGGTTCTAAGGCTAGCGACGGCGGTTGATTACCACCTTCATTTTGTAAAACAACTCGGTATTTACTTTCTAAAACAGGATTGGTGGCCAAAGCCCCAAGGTCAATAAACTCATTCTTCAGAATCTTGGCTCGAAGCTTAGCAGACGCACGGGCATCAATGGATAGACTTAGGGAAATAAACAGTGTGCTAGGTAATGTAGGGCTTATGGTTGGTAAATCACCTGACAGCCTCTCCTGAAATTGGCTAACAGCTCCTTGAATCACTAATTGACCGGAGCTATCTGCAGGAATTCCAACTCTCCTCTCCACCTGAATTGCCAGTAACAGGCCCCTCAGAACTCTGGTCAGAAATCTGGTTATCATTGACATTCCGGTATCCACTTGTTGATGAGAGCCGTCTGGTAACCTCATCGGACAGTTTTTTGACGATCTGCTCCAGGAGGTCCTGAGGTAAGACCGCAGCCGACAGCTCTTGAGGCTGCAGCTGCTAAACTACTTCTGCTGAGCCTTGACTGGATTTGATCTGGCAGGTACGTTTTCTAGCTGGGGTAGCAACAGAAGAGGCAGACTTTGTTCTCTTAGGAGGCATTATCGGCAAGCAAAGGGAGAAAAAAGGGGATGAACCATGGAAATAAACAGCTTAAAAAGACCGATTGATATTTAGACGAAATGAACACCTTAAAACAAAATAAACAGGCCAGGTCAAGCCATGTCAAACAACATTTTAGACAATTGGCTGTATCTTTTGTTACTGTTAAACCTTTTGGTTAAAAGGTCTATTGTGTCAAAATCAGCTCGTTGATTCAATACTTTTTTACCATTTTTTGATGCAACATGACGTAATTGACCAAATAATTTTGGCAAATCAATCATCAATCCACCATACTGACCATTTGATTTAATTTTATAAGCATTTCTTTTTGGCTGAGCATAATGTTGTTATTACGTGGAAGAGACGACACCGGTTCATATAAACTCAACGTTTAATGTCTTCAACAACTTCAATTCGTGTTACTCTCGCTCTACATCCCATAATACTCTAGACTCGGGTCCAATCTCCTAACACCTTTCCCCCAGTAAAATGTACAATTTTACGTTAACAGTCTATGAAGAGTATCTTGCGGGTACTTTAACTAGACGGCCTGAACATGTCCGCTTTGCAACGACTAGTAGCGTAGACGTAGCGGGCTTAGCAGGCTTAGCAGGCTTAGGTACAGAATTTGAACTAGAGTGTTTGGTATCCGGAGCACTGACTTTAACATAGGGGTTTGGCTTTTGGGCCAATTGTGTCTTCTCCGGATTCGTCGACTTTCCTTTGGGCTTCCAGTTTGGTTTCTCATCTTATCAAATTCGATCCAATCGCTGTAGTAAACAACCAAAACTAAATAATGTTCCTCTTTAAACTCAAAAAGGTGGGCTCCAAGTTTGGACCAGGGTCTATCAGGAATAGAATGACTCATCAGAGTTTCTTTCTGGTTGTTTCTTTGAAAGGATTGACAAACTTGACATGAAGATATGAACTGTTTCAGTTGAGAGTTCACACCGGGCCACCAAAGAGATGTACGAGCACGTCTTAAAGGTGACTCAACACCCATGTGGGCTTGATGGAGCTTTTCAGTTAAGGTCTTCCTTAGTGTAGCTGGAACTATAATGCTATCACCTTTGTAGATGATTCCATCATGAAATGACAGTTGATCTTTGATACTCCAGAATGGAAGAACTTCCGTCGGGAGACGTCTTTTGCTGATGGGCCAGTTTTCAGAGATGAGGTTGATTACTGACTGAAGGACCTTGTCCGTGGCAGTTGCCTCTGAGATTTCTTTTAGGTGGCTGGTCACTCTTTGATCTTGAATAACCAATCCGATGGTTTCAATCTCTTCTTCGCTCTGGCTGCGAGTGTGATTAGTCATGTAGGATCTGCTAAGGGTATCAGCGATAAGCAGGTCTTTGCCTTTGATGTACATGAAGTCAAGGTCATATCCCATAATTCGGTACAGCATTCTCTGAAGTCGAATGGGATTCTCTCCAACGGGTCTCTTGAGTACCGCAGCAAGTGGTTTGTGATCATTGTACTCTGTTACTCTCCTTCCATAGGTATAGGTATGGAACCTTGTGAGACCAAAGACCACAATAAGCATCTCTTTCTCAATCTGGCTGTAGCGCTTCTCAGTTTCAGTGAGGGCTCTTGAAGCATACAGGACAGGTTGGCCACCTTGCATGAGGCAGGCTCCTAAACCGCTAGACGAGGCATCAGTTTGAATTTCTACGGGCAGATCTGGATTGAAATATTTCAAAAGTGGTGCGCTTGAGATGACTGATTTGATTTTGTCAAAAGCATGCTGCTCATTCGCATCCCAGGTAAATGCCACATCTTTCTTCAGGAGCGTTCTAAGTGGTTCAGATTTGGTTGACAGATCTTAAGAGAATCTAGACAGGTATGTCACAACACCTAGTAGTCTTCTTACTTCCTCTTTGTTGGTTGGGGCTGGCATGGCTTGTATGCTATCTTGTTCCGTGGGTCTGGTTTGACTCCTTTGTCAGTCAGCGTTACCCCCATGTACGATAATTCAGTCTTCCTCAGCTGGAACTTGTCGGCGTTTAGTTTGATGTGCTTCTGTTGGCATCTTTCCAGTAAAGCTGAGAGTTGGGCATCATGGTTGGATGTTGCTTCCTCGATGGTGTTGCCACCTCCCCACATGAGGATATCATCAGCAATGGCTTTAGTACCATCCAGTCCTTCTGGACTCTCATCTATTCTTCTTTGGAATTCTTCAGGAGCGACACTAATGCCAAAAGGCATTCTGTTCCATTTCATTCTTCCTAAAGGAGTGTTGAAGGTTGTGAGAAGGGAGCTGGGTTCGTCGAGTGGGATATGCCAGAAAGCGGATTTGATGTCAGCCAGGGTAAACACTTTAGCATTGCTAATTTCTGTATGGAGATGATCTACGGTTGGTATTGGATACTCAGAGCGCTTGAGTGCAGTGTTCAGAGGTCTGGAATCAATGCGAAGTCTTATTCCATTCTTAGCAGAAGGCTTGTTGACGATCGTGGGAGCACTCACCCAGTCGGTGGGCTCAGTTACTTTTTCAATAATGCCTTGTTCTTGAAGATCTTTGTCTTCAGCTATAAATTTGTTTTTAACAGACAGCGGGATCTCCCTGGGAGCGGCTTTCGTTGGAGTAACATCTTGTTTCGTGTAGAGGTGCAGTTCACCATCCAGTTTCCCTACACAGTTCTCAAACACCTCAGGGTATTTGCACTGAATGGTTTGCAAGGTCAATGGTGTGTGTAATTCTGAAGCAGATGAGGGAACATTGGCTTTGCCAGAATCTAAAGTAGCAATGTTCTCTCGAAGAAGCTCAATAAGCTTTAGTTCCTCAGAGTCACTTAAACCAATTAGAGGGGTCAGGTCCTCAGCAACGATTCTAAACTGAATAATCCCTTCTTCTCCAGTTGCAGGGTTGAACACAAAACATTTTCTGGTGCCCAGTGTTTGGATCTGAGTTTTCTCATCATAGAGTGAAAGGACTGGACGGAAAGTTATATTTAGGTCCTGTAGGTCATGATCACCACTAATCTCCTTGTACATATCAACATAGGGAGCCCACACGAACAGTGTGTCTGTTTGTATGCTCGAAATATAAAGAAATGTATGGGAAATATTGAAGAGTCCTTCAATACATCGAGAAATGACTATGTTAAAGCTCAAAATAAACGTAAACTTACCTCACTTGTTGTGTATTGTCATTTCTGCGGCTGAAAATGGTGAATTTGAGCGATTTGGTGGGTTTTCCGTTGACTGTTACTACACGTCCTTAGAAGGAGACAAGGGTAGAAAGCTCATTTTCGACCGCTCAAGCGTCAAGCCGATTTTAACCCAGAAATTAGAATGGCCCGTCTTTCAATCAAACACCAGATAAACTGAAAGGTTGACGCTTCTTCTCGTGCCATTCAATCGAAGATCCATTCAAAATCCAAGCACTAACCGCCAAATAATTTTCGAGAAATGCAGCATTCGAAGCGACCGGGATTTCGTGTGCCAACGAGCAACCGTCACGCTGTTTGCTCCACACTGATTGGATGCATTGTTTAGCAACATACGAAACGACTATTCCAATATAGAATGCAAAGGTTTCATAAAAACTACCACCTCATAACTTGCCAACACTTGCGGTAAAATTTCTGGATGCTGCGGACAGCAACTTGCAAAAATGCATTTACAATGGCAAATGACCTGTTGGCACTGAGTAGCTCAGGCCACCTTGTAACATACACTTTGACACTACCGAACACAAGTTCGATTGGGTTGAAGTCATAAGAATATGGTGGTAGTTTAACCAGGGTAATGTTCTTAGGTGCTAAAATGTTTAATAGGTCTCTTTCATTGTGAATCGAAGCATTGTCCATTACCAGGAATGAATCGCGTGGAATTAAAGGAACAAAATATTGCGTCATACCGTAGTTAAACTGAAGTCTGTTGAAGCTTCCGTGGATAGGGTATGCTCCAATGATTCCGCTGTCGTAGCCGATCACACTTAATACTCTACTGACATTTTCACGCGTTCGTGACTACGGGAACATTGCTATTTGTGTCACACCGTCCAGTGGTTCGTACCCCATTAACGAGTTGAACAGCAGTCTTGTCCACAAAATAAAGCTTTCTTGGGTCAACAGTTCTTCTCCATTCCACAAAAGCCGTTCGTCGAGCTGTGTTCTGAGATGTAAACCTTTCTGATGGTACCTTTGCTGCCTTGTGTCTCGTTAAATCTAAACTGATAAGAGTTCTGCAAATTGTAGGAATAGATGGAATTTCAGCTGCAGTAAAGTTTAGGTCGTCTCGAAGGGCTTTCTGGATATCAGTGAGATATATAAATGGGTCGTGTGTAACAAGTGTTTCCAGGTAGGCCACTTTCCATGGCTGCATAATCGTCTGCGGTGAACCTCTTCCTCCCGGGTCAAAAAGGCCAGTCGTCAAAAACGTGTCGACGATGTTTCGCGCAGCATCAAAAGTACACATGTTTTCCGCTGTAGCAGCACCACAACTGCCAGTTCGAAGATAGGAGGCAGCAATTTGGTATGGAAAAACTGCTCCTTTTTTGGGGTGTAGACGAAACGTGGACCCCCCTTTGTGGACCCCCTTTCTGGACCCCCTTCTGGACCCCCTTCTGGACCCCCTTCTGGACCCCCTTTCTGGACCCCCTTCTGGACCCCTTTCTGGACCGTACCTACCCTGAAAGCCTTGGACTTCTTTGACTACACAGTACAGTAGACGTTGTTGGGGAAAAGGTGCTGTTTCTCGCAGATAATAAAAACTCGGAAATTAATTAAGACTCTGTGTACACAGGGGAACACTCTTTCTCGAGTTGGATGATAAATCGAAGGTAATTCAGTGTCGTGCGATCGAAACTATATATCAGTTGTTCGTTTATTTTATTTCATTTTGTTATTTTCGATCCTTTTCCACCTTTTTTCCCTGGTCCAGAAAGGGGTCCAGAAGGGGGTCTAGAAGGAGGTCCAGAAAGGGGGGTCCACGTTTTGTCTACACCCCCTTTTTTGTAAACGCCACCATGCCTGTTAATTCTCCACGCCATGTCCGTCAACACAACATTCCGCCGACCGTGTAACAAAACCAAACCAAAACTAAACATTCGGAGAGCACATCAAATCATACGTCTACCAGAACATTCGTCAAACAAAATACACAACGGGTGACGAAACGAAAACGCAATGCTATCGTTACACGCCAATTTTCGTCCCCGCTTTCGTGATGTCGAGCAATATCTTTATTGGTTTTTCTTCCTAACTTGATTGGCTGACAAGTCAAACCTCATCAGTGATTGGTAGAAAATTTTCGCACACCCAATAGGAACGCACAGAAAAACCAAACCAAAACCAAAACCAAAGTAATTATGTAATTACTTTCGACACTCAATTGAAAACCGCTCTATTGATCTAAACGGAAACAGTATCTATGGTATTCAGAACACAGTAAATAAAACGTCTGCTGTAAATCGTGAATATGTAAACAATGAACTCAAAAAAAATGTTGGATAAAAACAAAGACATTAATATGGCTGGTAATAAAATATTCAGTTATAGAAATCGAAGGGATCTAAATGAGCTTGTAAATAAATCCTATATGTTGATTCAAATT
>NC_090878.1:26947535-26962535 GCF_036669935.1 Montipora foliosa
AAACATTTTGGGAGATTTTTTGCTACGTTCAATTTTGTTATTGTACTTTTGGCTGCACAAGTAAATCGCAAAATCGAAACTGACATGGAATTCAGCGGGCGCCGTAATCAAGTTGCCGCGGCGTGTTTACTCGCGAAACAGTGAAGCATCTGTGTCAAATGATGGCAAGATACTGGGTTTTTGTTTTTGTCAGTTTAATTTTCTTTCAATTGTTATAACGTTTGACAAGAAATGTGCGAATTCAACATAAAGATCACAATCGCCCAACTCTTGAGGTTGACCATTGTTTCTGCAAAGTCAAAACTTAATCCTCCAAGACGAGGTTATTTATCACCATGTAATTCCATCGTTTTGGAAATAGCAGCTACTTTATTATTCATCAGCGTCACATTTTTTTGCTGATTTTGGGGCTCATTATGTTGAAACTCAAGCACGCTTCAAACAGACCGGTTTATTTTCGTGACTTATGCACCACAAAAATCCTCCCGTATCACATTTCAACCGACGTATGAAAATTTGTTAAGCTCGAAATTACACAACATGATAAATTCACAAAGGCTGGAAATCTCACAGAAACCTTTTCCAGCGAGAACTTTATTGAGGCAACTAAAGTATTTGCTATTAGGGGAAAAAATCCCTCCCAAGTTTAATTATGTGGGTGCAAACAAGAAACACAACAGCAATGAAATAAATTTCAGTCTCACAGTTCAGCTCGAACCCTTTTTGGAAGGACCTTGACCGTAAGTAATGAAGCACAAAAGAGACAACAAGCTTTCTTTCAAATAATTCTTCACTGTCACATTTTCATTTTTTTTTTTTTTTGCCTGAAGACTGTAGAAACTGATGGAGACTTTTCAAAATATTTCTAGCCTCAATATCAATTCCTCAAAAACGGAAGGTATGTGGAATGGTTCATTTAGAGGAAACATGGAAGAACCATCTAGCATCAAAGGGCCTAAAAACCCGATCAAAGCTCTAGGAGTTTATTTCACATACGATCCGAACTTCTAAAAGAAAAGAATTTTATTGAAAGGCTTGACAGTATTAATATATGGTCCTCCAGAGGCCTATCTCTTTATGGAAAAGTAACAATAATGAAATCCTTCTTGATCTCGAAGTTTGTTTATGTTTGCTCTATATTACCAACACCAAAAGGAGTAGTAAGTGAACTGAATCGACTGCTTTTCAAGTTTCTGTGGAACGGTGTAACTTTGAGAGGTGCGGTTGAAAAATGATAGATGTCGATTGCATGATTAGATCTTTGAGGTTAGGATGGCTACGGAGAATATTTAATGATTCAAGTACCACATGGAAGAGATATTTTCTTTATCTTTTAGAGCATGTTGGGGGCATCCTCTCTCTCAGCTGTAACTTTGATGTCAAAGATTTTAACTTACCCTCTCCATTCTACTATGAACGTCTGCAATGGTGGTCAGTATTTCGCGATACCTTTGCTGAAGACAAGGATTATCAAAACATTATTTGGAACAATAAAGAAATAAAAATAGATAACAAACCGGTCTATTTCAAATACTATCGTGAGGCAGGAGTCACGTACACGCATGATCTCCTTTTTGATGGGGATATAAACGTTGCCTACACTCACCTCTCGAACAAGATATACAAAACCAATTTTCTTCAGTTGGCTGGCCTCCGACACTCTATACCCTCACAGCTAAGTTTCGCGAATGTATCATTATCAACCCTATCTCCCTCTTTTACATTTAAAAATAACACTTTCGATAGACTATTCTGTACTTGTTTCCAGAAAGGCTCAACATCCCAATATCACTTTCAAGTTGCAGAAGGATTTTGATTTTACAATTGATCAAATCAATCAAATCTTCGTGTTACCACATTCTGTTGCACTTGAATCTTATGTAAAAGCTTTTCAATATAAAGTTATAAACTCTACTTTTTATACAAATACCAAATTATGTAAAATTGGTTACAGAAGCAACGGTTTGTGTACGTTTTCTAAAACTGAGTCGGAAACCTCAAATCATTTTTTTTATAACTGTTCCCACACTAGACAATTCTTGACAGACTTTGCATCATACTGGCACCTACTATCAAAACATCAAATCCACCTCTCCCTAAAAGATGTTTTATTTGGTTTATTTTTTGGAAAAATGCCCTTTACTTGATCTATTAAATTACTTCATAATTATTGGAAATTGTTCTTGTGGGAGTGCAGAACAAATCAAACCCTTCCTAAAATCGAAGGGTTTAAAGCCAAAATTAAAATTAAGTGTGAAATAGAAAGTAAACTCACAAAAAAAGAATATTTTAATAAAAAATGGATAATTAAACCTATACAATAAATATGTATTATTATTACTATTATCATATCAAATGTTACCATTTCTAACGTTATCTCTCTGCGTGTGTAATAGCTTTAGAATATACGTTTGTAATAATGGAATGTAATTATTAACATGGTAGTAAGACATACATTTATTGATTAATTGATTTTATTTATTTATTTATTTAGTTATTTTTAAGTTCTAAAATGTATGTAATTCTAGCTTTTATGTGCGTATATTAATGTTCTTTTTTTAAATTGTAATAAAAATAAAAGAAAGTAAAAAATAAATTAATTAAAAAAGAAAGAGTTGAGTACAAAATAAATGTAACTTGCCAGACAACTGAGATGCTACTTCAGTAGACACTGAGGAGCATTCAAGTAGTTCGATTCCTCAAATGTTTCTTTAAACACATAAAAAAATTCCCATTTGATTTCATTGTTGTACGTAGCAGCATATTAGTAAAATGTTAGAAACAAAGCTCGCTTGATATCCAGCGGCGAAAAATGCAATTGTTGTCAAAGACCATTACTCGTCGCTTTAATGATTCCAGATATTAATTTCTCACCGTCTGTCTTATTTATCCAATTGACGTTCCATTCGTGAGCTCCATGAGGGTATATTTCGTTTAAGGATCCACTAAAGCGCCATTCGCGTTACAATGACTTTCTACACCATTGAAGGTTAACAAGAATTAGTGAAATTTCCAATCGTTACCGGAAAATTGTGCAGAATTGAGTACAAATAAATATAAAAAGCCAGACAACAGAAACCAGAGATCCACTTACCTTGTTCAGTTCCTTCTCTGTCTTTGTTAAACCCATAAGTTACTAGAGAATTTTCCAATTAATTTCAGTGTTGTACAAAACACCAAACTTGATGCAATCTTAGAATTACAGCTCACTTTGATTACGGCTCAACGGGCGTAGGATAGTTGTCGAAGGCTATTACTCGTCGCTTTGAAGATTCCAGATATTTATTTTTCACCGCCTGTCTTGTTTATCCAATTGACTTTCCATTATTCACCTCCATAAGGGTATATTTTGTTTAAAGATCGACTAAAACGCCGTTCGCGTTACAATGACTTTCGACGCCACTGCAGGTTAAGTTAAATACTCTGCTGTGTCCACCGGATACATCTACCCATTTCTATTATCCCTTGAAACCGACCAAGCATACACACAGAAGACTCTACGCACAAAGACACTACTGAGCAGGGGAGGGATAGGGAAAACTTTTACCTTCACGGAAAAGAAAAAGAATATTAAAAATACGGAGAAATGAATCGATGATGCCGACTGGGTTTGGCAACCCAGTAACAAACGAGGAAATCGTTTATTGATAAGTCCTTTAATTTTTTTCTGAAGTATCTTAGCGGGCCGGAATCCTAAAGCCTTGAATCTGATTGGCTAATCGCGTGCTCGTAGCTGGTCCAGCTTTTTACGATACGGACCGCGGTCCGAAATCTGTTCCGTGCTGAAACTGTCGTGACTAATTGAAAGTGTTTTTACTACGGCGCGACGAAACGTATTTTACCTCTTAAAATGCAAGTTTTACTAACCGTTGCAAAGAGAAGGAAAAATATCAGCAATGGAATAAAGGGCCTGGTTATTCTTCAAAAAGGCGAATATTCACATGATTTTGCTGAGAACACTTTGCTGCTTTGCTGTTTTCGAGTTCTTGGTTTTCTTGAACTGTTGAAACGCCGTTGAACTTAAAACATCTACACTGAAGAGCAGTTTTTTTAACTCAGTTTTTCTGTTGACATTTGTTATTTTCTTGGGAGTTCTATTTTCTATTCTCGTTTCATATTGCTTCATTTAAGAATATAGTAGTAGTAGTAGTAGTAGTAGTAGTAGTAGTAGTAGTAGTAGTAGTAGTAGTAGTAGTAGTAGTAGTAGTAGTAGTAGAAACTTCATTAAAAGTGTCAGAAGCCATCTAGCCAGGGAAAAGAAATCCCTTACTAATTTGGGAACACCAATTAGGAAAACATTTACAAGCTAAGAACTATATACAATAATAGGTAAAATATCAACAGTTATCTAGTTTCAGGATTAATAGTAGAAATATACAGAAGTCAATATGAACAGAGGCTACAGCCTGCACAGCCATCATCTAGAAGTTCACTTATATTAAGTTGGCGTATCTTGCCTCTGAACGACATTAGGGTTGTAACGTCCCTGGTACTCTTGGGTAGTTTTGTCCATAGCCTAGGCCCAAGATATCTAATAGAGTGCTTGCCGTAGGTGACTGTCTTATACCTGGGTATAGAGAAATCTGCTTGCCTCAAATTGTAATTACTATTTGGTTCATTAAATATGTTATTTATATAAGCAGGGCACAGTTTATGCTTTACTTTATATATAAGGATGCACAGATCCTGTAAGCGTCGGTTTAGTAGAGTAGGCAGATCTGCCTTTTCTAATAATTGTTTATAACTAGAATTATTGTCCTTGAAAACCGCTTTAAGTCCTCTTTCCTGTAATCTTTCAAGCTTTCGAGTGTCGCTCGCTTTGCAGAAATGCCACACAAGGTGACAGTACGTGAGAAATGGTAATATCGCGCTTTTGAATAATATTAACTTAGATTTCATAGGAATTAAATTACGTAGTCTCATTAGAACACCAATTCTCTGGCTGGCTTTTTTGCAGATAGAGATTATATGCTCAGAGAAATTTAGCTTAGAATCTAACACTACTCCTAGAAGTGTGATGTTATCTTTAGTTACGATTTCGGCATCGTTCACGCAAATATTATTGTCATTTTGAGTGAAGCCCAAGTTCAAAACTTGGTACTTTTTGAGGTTTCCCCCCAGTAAGTTAGAATCATACCACGTTGTAGCCAAGTTGGCACTACCCTTTAACTGGAAAGTCACAGCTGCCTGGTCTACTCCTGCGTGGTAAATTTGATGGTCGTCTGCATACATAGACAAATTCGCTGTTAGGCAGTAGGATAGGTCATTCTGGAAAGCATTCCATAACAACGGGCCAAGCGCGGAACCATGAGGACAGGAACGACTCACGTAACGGTTCGAACTAACATGACGACCGATCTTTACTTGATATTTCCGTTCATTTAAGTAGCTGTTTAAAAGTTGAACAGCGCTTTCCTGAAAACCGTACACTTCAAGCTTGCTCAGAAGTAGTGGTGGGTATAACGAGTCAAATGCCTTTGACATGTCTGTTGAAAGTATGCTCACAGCATGTCTTTGATCCCTCGCGAGTCTCCAATCTTCTACTAAATTGATCAATGTTGCTTTGCGATAGGCGGATGAGTTTTGGTAAATGCAATTACCAAAGCCAGAATTGATCTGCACTCCAACCAACTTCTCAAGAACTTTGCTTACACATGGAAAGAGAGTTATGGGCCGATAATTTTCCTTTGCATTCCTGTCATCCTTTTTATACACTGGGGTCCAATGCCCAAACTTCCATTCACTGGGCCACGCATTCTTGTTAATACAAGAATTGAACAAGGTGGTTAGTGGAGCGGATAATTCATTAGCACCTACTTTTAAGGCCTTCGAAGGGATGCCATCAGAGCCAGTGGCCTTGTTTATATTCAGCGAATCGAAAGCTGCAAGGACTTGTCGCTGTGTAACTGGTTCGATTTCAATGGTCTGAGTGGAATTCCTATTTTCGCATTGAATCCTCTGAACACAAGGATGGTCTCTAACGTTCTCTATTGACTTACTTTCAGTCGCTGTGCCACCGATGCCATCCGCCAAGGTAGCAAAATGCTCAACCAATTCCTCAGCCACTTGTTGTTGATCCGTTATCATACTACCGTTTATTTTTAAGTAGATGTCGGTACTTTCAGTACAGCTCTTAGAACCCAAAAATGGCTTGAAAGTTTTGAAAAAAGCCTTGGGATTGTTTTTCAAATCGTTTGACTTTTTATACCAGTACTGTTTGATAGCAATTCTTCTTTGTTTGGTGGCCTCGTTCCTGGCTTTGCGTCGTTATTCCCACTTTTCTGGCGTTTTGTTTTGCAAGTACTTGTCATTTGCTTTGCGTTTAGCTCTAATGGCGCTTTTCCAATGAGACGTCATGTAGGGCACGTCTTTGTCACGCACACGCATTTTTTTCACAGGTGCCACTTCATCCAGTATATTGTTCATAAGTGCATTCCACACGTAAGCTTGATCATCGACGTCATCAAACAATTGTCCAACATGCCATGGAGCAGAGGACAAAAGCTGTTTATAATGTTCAGGGTCAAAGTTCTTATAGCTCCCAAATGTGATGACCTTTGGTTTGTTGTGATTAATTTTCTGCTTCAAGACACCGTAAACAAGGTCATGATCACTCAAGCGGGGATGGTAATTGCCAGATAGCTGAAAGCTGTCCGGTCTATTAGTGAGCAAAACATCTATTAAACTCTCAGTTATAATTATTCCACGTTTTTGTATTCTTGTTGGCTTAGTAATTAAACATTCAAAACCTTGCTCGACTTCCAAATCAAGAAGCAGTTTTCCTTCTGGTTTGTCAGGGCGCAATCTATTCAGATTTAGGTCGCCAGTAACTACAACAAAATTTCTGTTCAAGCTTGCCCAATTACAAACATAGCTGAGTTCGCTTTCCAGCAGTGTTCGATATTCACCACACAGAGCTCTCGGGGGACGATAAATACCAACAATTACCATGTTGTCTATATCTGTCTTGATTTCGAAGGCAATTATTTCTAGTGTCTTAAAGATCTTGTCAGGTTTAAGCTGTGTCCTAACTAGCGATTGAGATATTAAAGCCATAATTCCACCACCGCCCTTCTTCCTATCATTTCGGTAGAGAGAGTAGTTCGGGACTTTGAACTGAGCGTTGGGATAGCTCGCGTCGATCTTGATCTCACTCACTTATGTGGACGTTGATTTTCTTGATTACTTCGGTCAGTTCTTCAAATTTATTTTGAATGCTGTTAATGTTCAGGTGGGCGATTAAAAGATCCTTATTGTGATTTTTTCTGAAGACTTCTAACTGCTCATTATCAGTAGTAATTTCTATGACGTCTCTGTGAAGAGACTGCTCGTGGGCCGTGTTTTGAGCTATTTCCCCTTGATACCCCGCGACTAAATTTAGTGTATCACCTTCAGAAACTTCTTCGAAGAAGGAGTCCGTCAGTGGCGGTAGAGCACAGGCTGGACAAGTCCATTCAATATTAGGCAGATCTAAGTAGTACTGGAATATAGTTCGAGACATATTGAGGCATTTAGCGTGTGACCAGTTTCCACATGTAACACACAAGATGGCGTCCTGGTTGTTTCTGACTGCTTTGTGACATTCACTGCATGGGTATTTCAACATCGACTTCTTCCCTTTCGGGCCAGGATTCCTGGCCACTGGCCACATCCCCGCACAGAAGCACATCCCTTTCCAGATTGAAGCTGCTTATTCCTTTGACCGTGTGTAGAACCCTCTGTAAAGTAAATCGTTTGGCACGAGATTTAAATCTTCTGTAGTTTGTCGAAATTAAGACGAATTCGGGTGCTACATACGTCTTTGAGCCGCTTGTAGCCTGGTAAGACCCTCAAACGTCGCCACCTATACTCTCTTGGATTAAAACTGCTGTTCTGAACAAGAGTATTAGAATTTGTAGCGAGCTCGCCCAGGTCGGTCCGGCCGCCATGACAGTCACCTCACGGATTCCTAGCTAAAATAGGCAAACAAACACATCGCGACGCTGTGGTTTTTCGCGTTGTTTTTCGTGAACTGTTGACATGCCGTTTGACTAAAACGAATAACTGCACAAATGTCCTTTGAGTTAAGTTTTTCGGCTGACATCCGTTATTTTCTTTGGAGTTCTTTTTTATAATCTCCTTCTATTTTGCCTCATTTAAGAAAATAGGGATTCGTAGCTAAACTACTCAAACAAACAAATCGCAACGCTATGGAGTTTGCATGAACTGATGTCAACAAGTTTTTCTTGCGTAAGTTTTGCACAGATTTGTGAAGGACTTGACGGAGAACAAAGATGAATACTTGAAATGATAAGATATGAAGGCAGAGACAGATGTTTGAGTATTTTTCACTAAAAATTTTCCTCCTGTTTTAAGAAATCTCGTTCAGTTTTTAACAAGACAGCATTTTAATACTTACATTGTTCACCTGTTTTTTACGAATTTTTCAAACATCATTGTTTAGTTTGTTTAGCTCATTTCTTTGTGCTTGCTATGAATTATGACTGTTTTTAAATATATTTATTGCACCAAGAGATATTTGAAGTTCTGTTTTATCGTTAATCTGTCATGTTCTCTGAGCTTTTCGAACGGAGCGCTTTTCTCAGTTATAAAATAATTTCAACTGTCACAGTGCGACGTTGAGCGCTTAAAAAGACTTTTTGCAAACCGTTAACTGATTAGAGTGTAAGGTAAAGTGCTAGGTTTCTAGCCCATATGAACCAAGTGAGCATTAGCCCTTCTAATGGAAATGGGCCCACTCAAGGACAGAGAAAAACTCTGACCAGGGTGACCGCTGCCCTACCGACTGAGCTACAAGGTCAGACCGGAGGAGGCCGTGAGAACTGAAGATGTTAAAGTCACGGCAATGAACAAGTACAAGTTTAAGGAAGGGTAACGTTTTTTGTAAACGTTGGCCGTGTAGCACTTATATTTCAGAAGAATTAACTGATTAGATTGTAATGTGAAGTGCTAGTGAGCGTTACCCTACTAATGGAAATGGGCCCTAATGCACAGGGACAGAGCAAAACTCTGACCATGGTGTTTCCATCAGTAGGGCTAACTCTCACATGGTTCATATGGGGTAGAAACCTAGCACTTCACATTACACTCTGATCAGTTAATTCTCTTGAAATATATGTGCTACCCGGCCAACGTTTGCAAAAACGTTACCCTTCCTTGATTTTTGCAAATCAGTTTGCCATGTTTATTTTCAGAAAAGAAGCTTAATTAGGTCGGTCCGTAAGGGGAAAAACTGTGGCCTTGGTCTTGAGTACCTCCCTCGGCCTGCGGCTTCGGGCCGCACTCAAGACCTCGGGCACAGTTAGTCCCTATACGGACCTCTCAGCCGGTGAATAACATATATGTCTCCAACCTGGCCCTAAGAGATATGGCGAACTTCTTATCGAACCGTCAACCAGTTACCACAACCCCTACGGCTGGACGTGAATGAGCTGAATAATTTCTTTGTTTTGACAGTTGAGCGCACCACGGAAAAACTCCGAGGTAGACATCAAGGGAGACTTGATCAACTTCGTCAGTTCTTTGCATCCAACAACTAGCAATCATGACTCATTCAAATTGCATGCAGTGACGGTTGCTGAAGTGTTAAAGGGATCCTCCACTCTGAGAGCAAATACAGCCTTAGTTGTTCGGAATGCACGAATAAAAATATCTTTCATAACAAAAGTGTCTTGCCAATACTTACTTTGATTTTTTTCATCTTTGAAAAGAAGCGCTTGGACGCCATTTTAAAATTCCCGCGGCCGTCATCTTGAATGGAGCCGCAAAGTACCATTGGCTGTTGACGTGTTACGGTTGCTTTGCTTGTCTTATCTGAGCGAAATGCCTCACTGTGTTGTCGTGGGGTGCCAAAATCAGGCGAAGAAAAACCCTGACCCTACCGTCCTCATTCATTGTTTCCCAAAAACTGCGAAATTAAACTATACTATATACTGAATTCATTGGATGTTGAACCCACATCTTCAATAATCGTGATATTAATAATGGTCCGACTGTAGAAGAAAGGAAGCCTGTCTTCCCTACAGTTAAAAAAGTTTCGTCATGGAAAGCCCCTGTTTCCAAATTTCCGGAAGTTGAGTTGTTTCTCGAGTCGGTCAAGAAAGAGCTATTCGATCCCACAAACGTTTCTACTGTCCATGACAATCTTTCTGTAGGTGAGAGAAGGGCTTTCTTCCCGACTTAAAAACCTAGATGAGCAAGCTATTAGAATTCAAGACAAGGGCTCCAAATTTGTTATTCTGGATAAAACAGAATATTCATCTAAAATGCTTGGCCAGTTGGAAAACCCACTCCACTTTACTTGTTTGTAAATTTCGTGTAATTGAGCAATCTGTTTATTTCGTCACTGTCACTTCTTCACATATATAAGATCTTGAAACCGACTCAGTTCCTGCCAAGTGTTTTTTAGTTTTTAGCTTATTGTGAAGACTGAGGAAGCCCGAAGGGCGAAACGTTTGTTCTCTACATTAAACATGGATCTGTGAGTAGTTTGCTTTTGACTCCATTTTTCATTCAACCTATATATATACACATGTATATATATGTATATATATATCTACATATATATATATATATAACTAACTGCAGACAGTACTGTTTCGGCCATCTGGGCCTCATCAGTGCAGTGCTGATGTCTGGGATGGAGGTTAAGCTTATAAAGCCACCACAAATGTCCCACACACGTGGTACATCTAAGCCATGCCAGAGTGCTCAAACTAGCGAGCTAGTGAGCATGCATATATATATATATATATATATATATATATATATATATATAAATATAGGGACTGCACGCCATTCTGTAACCGACGCGTTCAGAATCTGCTAATTTAATGAGTGAAAGTGATGACACATGGTACCGCCTCTTTTACTGCTGGTATAAATAAACACTCAACAGCGTGAAAATATTTATATGCATGTCGAATTCAATCAACTACTCGGAGAAGAAACCGCAGAGAAACTACTGTATTCAATTAGATTTAATGTTGGCAACTTTCGACGCTGTGACGTTTGTCTACAACTATCAGGGACAAATTCTTGTTTAAAATCGACGACTCATCATCTATCATTAAATCAGTAAGTCAGAAGACAAAGCTTGTTCTGCAGAAAAGGTGACTCAATCCTTGTTTGGAGACGTGTCCTTCAAACAAATTCCCCTTCTTCTCGAAGGCAACTACCCATAGATAATCGTGCGACCGAATCTGGTCTTCGGTGAGGCTGCAACAAGGAACTATTACCCCGATCGATGCCGTTTTATTTGGGTCACTCGTATCCTTTAAGATTACAAAGCTCATATAAATGATTGTCTTGCCGAAACCAGTTTGTAGCACAGCCATAACATACTTGCCCAATAGAAGAGCTTTGACCGCAGGTTTCTGTTCTTGTTTGGGTTCAATGTGTTAGCCATTTGAAGGGATAAATTATCAAAATCGCAAAAGCCATACCGTGCTTCTCTTTTCCCAGGGAAAATCGAAACTCGTAAAAAAAATCTGACAGCGATCCATTGTCAACGGACCAATCTGGTGGTGCAACAGGAGATTCTGAACGTGTCTTTTACAGACGAGCGTGCAGTCCTCGGCTCGCTTGCTTGACCAAAGCGGTTGGTTGGACTTAGTCAGAAGGGACTGCGAGCAGTCTAGTCCGGTGGACACAGTACAAGCATTGTCGGCGAAGCCGATGCAACGCGAATGGTGTTTTATTGGATCTTTAAACAAAATAAACCCTTGCAAACCTCAAGAATGGAACGTGAATTCGATAAACAAAACAAGCGGTGAAAAATGAATATCTGGAATCTTAAAAGCAACGAATAATGGACTTCGACAACAATAGTCCAATTTCTCCATACATCAAAATTAAGTCCTGAACAAAAAGCATCATCTCGACGATTTGGGGAATAAACTCTATCATACAAATCCTTAATTTTATTCCCCAGAGCCTGGAGACCATAACATGTTCATTGTTCAAAGCTGAAAATTGGTCTATTGCATCTTTCGCCGTCGGATATATCAGAGTAGGTTGTATTTCTAATATTTTACTAACTGTGATGTAATGTAAAACACTGACACCAAATGGAAAATTCTCTGGTAACCTTTTCTTGTGGGATATGGATTTAACAAACTCAAATCGAACACCATGAGTTGATTTCGGATCTCTGTTTCCTTGCTATTATAGTTTTATTTATTTGAGCTCAACCCTGCATAGTATTCTGGTAAAAAAAAAAAGGTTGGAAATTTGACTAATTCTTGTTAGTCAAGTATTATTTGAAAGAAAGCGTGTTGTCCAGTTTTTGCTTCATTAGTCAAGGAAAAGGGTCTTCAGAAAAAGTTTTTATCCTGAATTGGCTGGAAAAGGTTTTTTTGAGATTCAATGGATTCATCGTGTTTTGTAAATATTAAATAATTTGTACACCTGGGTAACGATGGCTGGAATTCTTGCTGTTTAGTCGTTCTGGTGTGTGTTGCTTGTTTGCACGTGCGAAATGAAAAAGGAAGGTTTTTTTTTTGCCTCTAATAGCAAATATGTTGTTTGTTTCAATAAATTATTTGGCTGGAAAAGGGTTTTTGTGATATTTTTCTGCCTTTGTGAATTCATCGTGTTGCGTGCGTTGAAATTTGATATAGGAGTAGTTTCATAACGATGACAGGAATTCTTGCTGTTTAGTCATTCTGGTGTAAAAGCCGACAGTATTTCTTTAACCTAAGCTATTGCACATTTAGGTGAATTTGTACGCTCTCAACCAAATTTAATGCAACAAGTATTTACAAACTAGAAATTGCTAATAGCAAGATGAGTACTGTAGTTCTTAAAGGAGGATCGGGGAATTGGAAAATGGGAACGGGGAATCACTAAGAAAGGGAATGTCTAAAAGGGGGAATTACCAAAATAAGGAATCTCCAAAAGGGGGAATTACTGTAATAGGGAATTTCTAAGAGGGAGAATTAATAAAATCGGGAATCTCTAAAATAGCGAATTACAAAAAGGGGGAATCTCTAAAAGGGTGAAATTACTAAAATAGGGAATCTTTAAAAGGAGAAATAACTAAAAGGGGGAATTTCTAACGGGGGGAATGTCTGAAAGGAGGAATTATTAAAAGGGGAAACTCTTTTCAACTTTGAAGAAAGTGTGACAGTCATCAATCACCGGGCATGAAATTAGTGGCTTTTCAGGAAGCGCTATTAGGAAATCTATCAGCAGTTGGCATTACATGGTCAACTTGTCTTAGCATAAAGCCGCCTACTCCGAAATCATCGGGACAGACAGACCGAGAGAAATCGAGATTTTTCCTGGCATACAGCACACAGGAATCGCAACCAAACACAGGAAGACCGTCAGGATTATTAATTAATCAAGCTGGCATATAAGTTAAGTGCAGGGTGCGCATGCGCACATGCGTGAAGTCCGCATGAAAAAGTACATCAAAGGGTGTCACCTTTTCAAAAAAGTGGGTGCATGTACCTATCTTCCTATTATCTTCAGATAATGTCTTTCATGCCATGAAAACGACTCAGTATTGAAAACTGGGGAATGTGACCATACATTTTCCAGTTTTCGTTAGGGCATTTTTCTACATGTGACACATTTTCACCATTACAGACTAGAACAAAAATCATCATTATCATCTGCTTTTCCGCCCATTGGCTTATAGCGAAAAGCTAATATTTGGTGCCTAATGTTGAGCATATTGTGTCAACTGGCGCATTACAAACAAATGGGTCTAAATTCAAGCTTGATTGCCACTATATCCCCACGCCTCTATAGATGCTAAATTATGCTTTACCGCTAAGGACATATTCGGGTAAGGTTACATCTGAAGTGCCAGAGTCGAAGTAGACGCTGAGAGCCTCCCATTTAAATCCAGTTTCGTTGTTAATGCCAATGGTGATTTTGCGGTCCACGTCTTGGAGGTTCCTTAGAAGTTTTTGCAGCTCACCGACTCCAACAGCGCCTGCTACAGCTGAAATTAAATAAGTTGGTGTAGTTTTAGTGAAACCTTTGCACAGTTTGTGGTCCTCCTGTCAATAAATTGAAACCTTATTAATATCTAATTAGATGTGATACCGATCTAGTGCATTATAAAAAAGAAAAGGGAGGGTCTGGGGAAATAAACAAATCAAAGTACTTCCTAGGGACTGGGTACCTGTTTTACAATGTTTACTGTGAAAAACGAGGCCCTACTGAAACCAAACCAGCTCTCCCCCCTAGCTAGAGTTGCAGGTTTTAGAGAAGGTTTCTTTTTACTTATAGTATTACATGGTAAATATGGTTTGAGCTTAAAAATGCTTACTATGAAAGAGTAACAGCGCCATTTCTAAATCAGGAGCCACAAATCACATACGAATGGAGTAATGACCACGTTTGAGAGAGAAACCTTATCCTACTTAATTCATTTAACTGCGCAATGTCACAAATCAAACATCTAAGTCTTGGTAAAACTAGCTCAACTTCTTATCAAATGCACCACCTTATCATTATTCATTCTTGAGCCACATCCGGCTTTCTAATTATTGAGACAATTTGTTTCTTGCGTCTATCCACTGATTACAATTACATAAATAAATAAATAAATAAACGAATAAAACAGGGGCACGCAACGAGAATATCGTTCAAAACCTCTTAATGATATCATTGTTAAACGTATTTTAGTATTTAAACGGTAGATATAGGCATATTTTTATCTCCTAGAAATTTTTCATCTGTTCGGATTTCCTAGCTGAAAGTGATCCGAAAACTATAGGGATCAAAACTTACCTTTTCGAAAATTTCAGCCAGAAAAAAGGCTCCCGAAAATTCTAGGTGACTTTTTCAGGGTAAAAATCGGTTTAAAATGGGTAATTATACCATCTTTTAGATGTTCGAAAATCCTAGGACAGGCAGGCAAGCAAGAAATTTTACAAGAAATGTTCGGAAAATTCTAGATCTCAAATCGGCTTCCGAACAGATATTTTCCGAAAATTGACGTTGGGTGCCCCTGATAAAATACCTTCTCCTGCGGCCATTTTG
>NC_090878.1:26967535-26970035 GCF_036669935.1 Montipora foliosa
CGCCATCCGCGTTGCAATGACTTTCGACGCCATTGCTGGTTAACGAGAATAACAAACCCACGAGGCAGAATGTATATTTGTACAGTATTTAATTAAGTTAGCACAACAGAAAGACGCTAACCTCATTTTGTCACGAAAATGCTTTACTATTGCCATAAAATTATCCAGTTAAGCTCGCGTATTATAAAACATGATGAATTCATAAAGGCCACCTAATTCTTGGCTGTCACATTTCCAATTATTTTTTTTTACCTGTAGACTGTGCAGAGTTGATCACAGATCCACTTAAGGTGTTGGATTCGTTCTCTGTCTTCGTTGAACCCATAAGTTACCAGAGAATTTTCCATTTGGTTTCAGTGTTCTACATAACAGCACACTTGGTAAAATATATTAGAAATACATCTCACTTTGATTTCGGCTCGACGGGCGATAGATTGTTGTCAAAGTCCATTACTCGTCGCTTTTAAGATTCCACCGCCTCTCTTGTTCAATATCCAATTGACTTGCCGTTATTGAGCTTCATAAGGGTATATTTTGTTGAAAGATCCACTAAAACGCCATTCGCGTTACATGACTTTCAGCGCCATTGCAGGTTAAGTTTATCATTCTACCATGTCCACCAGAGAAATCCACGCATTTCCACTACGCTCTCTATCCTAAGGAAATACGAGCAGAAGGCTCTATGCACAAAGAAACCACTTAGCAGGGGAGTGACAGGCAAGACTTTACCGACACGAAAAAATAAATAAATAAATAACACGGAACAAACGCAACCCAGTAACAAGGGGGTACTGAAAGACCGTCCTGATAGCCTGTGCATCTCGGTTTAAAGGTCACCAAGTGGTGGCGTCAAGTAATACAACAGCATTTTTAACAAGCAAACAGTTTAACATCGTAGTTAAAATGCTTTATATTCACTTACTTAGCCTTTTCAATACTAAGTTAAAAATCACCCTAAACCCTAACCCTATAATGCTGTCAACAAGACTTTTTCCTAGACTATAACACAACTCGGCAGTAATAACAATGTAACACAAACTGTGAATTAAAGCGGTGTCTGACATTTGCACACTGCAGACTGCCGACCACAGACTGTAAACCAACCCTAAATCACAATTATTGAAACCTAACCGTTTTAAAACGGATTCTTAGACTTAAATACTGTTTATCAGCGCTATTTGAAATGGATGCTTAGACTTAAATACTGTTTATCAGCGCTATTTGTAGGCAATCTGCAGTCTGCAAATGTCAGACACTGGAATTACAGAATATAAGTACATTGTAACACAACTAATGTTACTTTATATGTTATGGTAAGACACTAAGAAAAATCCTGAAATTTCATTGAACTCAACATTATCAGAATCTGAGCAACATCTATCACATGTTTTTACAATACTTCCATCCAAACGTTTACTCGATACACCTTTCAAATTGTCTCATTCAATAAAAGATATAGTGTGACCAAGTGTTCGTTGTAATATGGCCGCTTCTTTATCTGTACTTCTCTGGTTACCCGACCGAATGAAGACGCTAAATTTAGGGCTCGATTTTCATGCAATGACGATCAAAAATCTTCTCCCAAATCCCTTTGACGGAATTCAGCCATATATTATCAAACGATGGATGTCACTTATCCTCTTAATATTGAAGAATAAAGAGCCTCAACAAGGAGACTTTTAATTATCCTCATACGAGGCTCATGCGTTCCCTAGGTAAAGGGCTCTTGCGCCTTTAAAACGAAGTCAATGTTATTCAGCGACTGTTGTTTCCTGGATTGTCTCACCAGTTCAAAATTGCGCCGAATTTTGCCGAAAACGTTGACCTAAACCTCACCAAGATATCGAACATCTTTCATCACACCGATTTCTGAAAAAACACTCGAGTAGATTTGTGCTTAAGCAAGCGACGTTTATTTTAGAACAGGCGCAACCAAATAACTGCAAAGAACTAACCACTGATCAACTACAAAGTTAAAACTATTTCCTGTAACACGTACTGCGTGTTTAGGCAAATGTCGATTGGTTGAGTTCTTTCTACGGAAATCTCACTAAGTAGTTGTGGTTAGAAGGTAACCACATTTCGTCACAATTTCAAAGGCAATTTGAAATCTTTAAGACGTAAGGCTTAACATATACAGTGACACTCACCTGACTAGCGAATACCACCCAACAATTGTTATGATATCTAGAATTTTCTGGAGTTTCCTTTCCTTTTCTTGTTGTTCAGAACGTTCTAGAAACGAAGTTGTCAATTTATATAATTAAATTAATGGTCACGAATTCGCTATTAATAGCTTGTTTACATAAGACTTGTTGTTGTCGTGAAGTTTCGGATTTAAGCGAACGAGCTCAAGTTGAAATGAAATGTTCTAGTTAACTCAGATGTTGTTATTGGATCGAAGTTGTACCTACTGGTTACTGACTGTACATGTACTCATGGTAAGCGTCTCAACTGGTGTGATTAAACCTGTTGTAGTTGTTGCGTGATCTGATCGTCT
>NC_090878.1:26975035-26992535 GCF_036669935.1 Montipora foliosa
AGTTTGCCACAACTAAAAATCAATGTATGCAACATTTTCAGGTTTGCGTTTAACTTTTATTAGGCATTTTTTTACCAATTCTGCCTATTCAGCCTAAGCGAGTGACGTCATTTAATCACGTGATAATCCTAGTAAAGCTACTCATTTGGCATGGTTATCATACACCAAAATAAACTCGAGGAATCAATGTTGTTAAAAATGGGTTTTAGAATTTGTCCCTCGTTTTGGTACCAAATGGCTCTTTCCAGGGTCCTGGCCCATGGACTATAGTGACCGTGACCCCAAGATCTTTTTGGGTGGCAACAGCACCTAATGGGAAGTCATCCAGGGTATAGGGACTGACCGCAAGGTTGAGCAATGAAGAACTGCGCTTTCTAGATATTCTTAATACTTCACCCCAAGTCTCTTTGCAAAGCTAGACAATCGTCAGGAGTGCGCACAACGGATGAACATTTTGCATCATCAGCAAAGAGCGCTATGGACGTGGAATTGCTGACAACATCCGGGAGATCGTTCAGGTAAGGCAAAAACAGAAATGGCCCGAACAGGCTACCCTGAGGCACACCAGATGTGACTGATACCCAAGGAGAGTAAGCACCATCCACCTGGACACGCTGATATCTTGAAGATAAGTAGTCGGTAAACCAAGCGTGAAGGGAGCCCTGGATGCCAAACAAGGACAATTTATGAAGCAGACCAATATGCGGCACCGAATCGAAGGCTTTACTGAAATCTAAGTAAACGACCTCAATCTCTTCGCCAGCATCTACAGATGCGCCCATATCGTGTGGCACAGACAGCAGCTGGGTAACACACGATCTCCCTTGTACAAACCCATGCTGCATGGAAGACAGGTGATGGATAAGTTTGGGTAGCAACTTCTTCAACACACAGCGTTCACACAGTTTGCTGATAATTGATAACAGCGATACTGGGCGGTAGTTGGAGACTAAGGACCTGGAACCCTTCTTAAATACTGGAGAAATGTTCCTTAATTTCCATTCAGAAGGATACTTCCCTTGACGCAGAGACAAATTAAACAAAGTGCATAGAGAGGTGGACAGATCCTGAGCACACTCTTTCAGAAGTAGAGGATGGATCTCATCAGGTCCTGGCGACTTGCTGGGATTAAGCGATTTCAGGGCCGACAATACGTCCTCATTAGACAGCTGTAAGCAAGATATGACGTCGTCAGTGAAAGGCGTACATGGAAAATCGCCCAACATATTGTTGGTATTAAATGACGATAAGAAATAATTATTAAAGACGACCGCTTTATCGTTTGGATTTGAATAAGAAATATCGTCGTGCTTAACAGCATCTGGAATATGGGAACGGTTTGTCAAACGATGAACATAACTCCAGAGACGATTTTGGTGCTTAAAGCAAGAATCAGTTAGATGCTTTATGTAGGAAGAACGTTTAGATCTCGCCATATATTTAACATTTTTGCGAAGTGTTCGAAATTTGTTCCAAAGGAAGTTGCTGTCCTTTTTCAGAGCCTTTTTCCTCACAGAGTTCTTTTTTCTGATGGCATGAAGAAGTTCGCCGTCAAACCAAGGTGGTGTAGTAAACTTGCGCGGTTTTCCTTTAGGAACAAATTCCCCGACATGAGATAGAAACAATGATTTCCACTGGCTACTGGAGGAATATTAATAATAGCCCTCAAGTAGAGTGACCCATTAAAATGTAGGATTTGCTTTAGTTCACTAGTTGGGTGATATTAATAAGGCGTATTTTTTGGGTGTTACCATAGCAACATGTAATGACAGGCAGATGTATTTTTATTTTTGGCCTAAATTCCTTAATATTGACACATTCTCTGACACATTGTGGGAATGATATAGCGACTTCTCTTGGGACATTTTCATGTCCCAGGAGAAACTGCACACAATGGTTATGGAAACGTCTTGTGGGGTAATAGAGGTGTATTATGGGATTGTGCAAGTAGTGAGCATTGTGTATTGTGTATTCGCTTAGCTCTGGCAGATTACAACAAATATAGGATATTTGATAGGAACTGTATGTGGTTAGAACTGAACCAATTTTACCCAAGGGAACGAGGGAAAATTGGTAGTTTTTTTTTTCTTAATTGGTCTCGCTGGCGTTGCAAAAATCAGAAAAAAAGACACATGGGATTCAGGCTTTATAAGGGTTATACTAATTTCCAGATTGTGCTCAGTCTTAAAACTCTTGGGAGCCTCCTTAAAAATTTGCTCGGATGTAGCATGGATTTCAAATTCGGCCAATTGATAACTAGACGCCCCATGAGCGTACATTGGGTTGCCTGTGGTATGTGTTACTCAAAAACAGAAGGCACTGAGTTGGGTGGTATTGAACTGCAGCGTTCCAGTTAATTTTTTTAAGTAAGGGGTCATTAAGACCATTTGAGGAGTCAACCAGACGTCGTGCCAGCACAGGCCCTTTGGCTTACACGTTCACACGTTTACTTGTTTTGTAATGTACACTCAAACCACTTAATATTTGTAGCAAAGCGTTGTGTATCCTTCGGATCAGCCTGCAAAAGAAACTAACTGCAAATTGCTGTGACGGACGTTTTCCTGCATGTCATGATGCCAGGTCAAACATTTTTTTTGGCGTTACATTTGCACCAAAAAGTACCGTAAAAACCAGGAGTTCACAGTAAAAGGTAAGCCAAAAGACAGACGAAGAAGCAAATAACATATATATACAGAGTTCTTTGGGCTGTCTGAGCCAACGGAGATAGTGGCGTTCCAAAAGGATCCTTTAGAGATTCCCAGTCGAAGCCTCGACATATGAATTTATATAAAGTTAAAAGAGTCAGAGGACGGACAACTTTTGGAAGCTAAAAAGTAAAATATATTAAAAAACGTTTCGGTCTTAGACCTTCATCAGTTTACAGCATGTGGATAATAATTAGATTTAAGAGCTTATATATGGTTTACAAGGAATTTTCGGTATGTTACAAAACTTAACAACAATACAAGTAAAAAATCATTACAAACAAAACAAAACAAAAGAAGTAATTCTATTCCGAAAGGTACAATGTAATAACAGCGAGAACTAAAACTATCATTAAAGTAAAGAATTCATGTGCTACATTGAGTTGTAAAGTTATATGGTTCGTTAAGCTTGCAGATTATTACGACCAAAGTGTTCCTGGAGTGGAATCCTTGCCTTTTGTTAAGGCCAAAAGGTGCTAATGAGAAAAGTTGCGCACTCCAGTACGCTTCCTTCGTAATCAAAAGTTTATCCAAAATCTCAGTGCAGTTGGTAGCAGACACCTGATCGATACACTGGAAAGAAAAGTCGTTAAGGGCGTGCGGACTATTGTTATAATGTACCGCGACCTCACAGGTTTTCTTGTTCGATACCATTGATGATTTATGATTACGGAATCTAACTTTGAATTGTGTTGCCGTTGAACCAACATATTGCAAGCGACATTTGTTGCAGGATGCAAGATAAATTACATTTTTAGAATCACACGACAGTCTTGGTTTAATAAAGTATTTTCTATTGGTTTGGAAACTCTGAAAAAAATTTGATTCTATCAAAAAGTTTTTGCAAAGATCACATCTGCTACGTTTGCATTTAATGCAACCACCTGTTTCAATGGTTTCTTGTTCTACTCTCGTTCTGTATTTCGATGGCGCCAAAATTTCTTTCAAGTTTTTTGTTCTACGAAACAAGGGAATAGTTGAATTAGATGGAAAAAATTCTCTTAATTTGGGATTAGATTGTAACAGGTGCAAATGCTTCCTAATGACGTACCCTATGTTAGGTAGGTGAGGATTGAAGGTCATCACTAACGGAAACAGTTTTCTGTTCTCCCTGGTTCGGGGCAAAAGCAGATGATCTCTAGGAATGGCCGGGGCTTTAAGGAATTGCCTCTTAACGAGTGTTTTCGGGTAGCCTTGATTAACAAGGTACCTTTCATATTCCAGCATTCGCGTCTCTAAAAAATTCTGATTTGAGCAATTCCTACGTAATCTCAAGGCCACTCCGTATGGAATCGCTTTGAATACATGTTTGGGGTGAGCACTAGTGGGTGGTAAGTACAGATGACTGTCTGTAGGTTTAGAGTAAATGTCTGTTCTAATGAAGCCGTCAATTAGATACAATGTGACGTCTAGCATATTAAGGTAGCTATCAGAAGAAACTAATTCAAATTTGATGGTAGGGTAAAGAGAGTTGATGAATCCTGTGAAGTTTTCTAGAGCCGAGGGACCTTGCTGCCAGGGGCAATCCTCTACGCCTCATAACCTCTTGTTGTGGCACGGCGATAGAACACTTGTCGCAATTCACAGAATTTTATTTACAACCTTTAGCGCGGAGATTGCCATCGTTCATTAAAGACGCCACTGATCTGCTAAATAGAATTAAAGAGCTCAACAAAAATGGTCCTTTCCCTGAAGGCACCTTGTTGGTCTCTTGGGACGTTGTCTCAATGTTCCCCAACATAGATAATAATTTAGGTCTTACAGCAGTTGAAAAGGCCCTTGATGCCAGAGACAAATCAATACCATCAACCAAATGCATCCTCGAAGCAGTTGAAATCTACCTGAAATGTAATCACTCGGTTTTTAAGGGGGATTTCTTTTTGCAAATTCATGGCACAGCAATGGACCCAAAGAACGCATGCAGCTATGCTGATCTAGCCATGGGCGAATTAGATCACAAAGCAAAATTTTGCGGCCCCCTAAAACCCGCTTTATGGTGGAGATATCGGGATGACATTTTTGATCTCTGGCAGCAAGGTCCCTCGGCTCTAGAAAACTTCACAGGATTCATCAACTCTCTTTACCCTACCATCAAATTTGAATTAGTTTCTTCTGATAGCTACCTTAATATGCTAGACGTCACATTGTATCTAATTGACGGCTTCATTAGAACAGACATTTACTCTAAACCTACAGACAGTCATCTGTACCTGCCACCCACTAGTGCTCACCCCAAACATGTATTCAAAGCGATTCCATACGGAGTGGCCTTGAGATTACGTAGGAATTGCTCAAATCAGAATTTTTTAGAGACGCGAATGCTGGAATATGAAAGATACCTTGTTAATCAAGGCTACCCGAAAACACTCGTTAAGAGGCAATTCCTTAAAGCCCCGGCCATTCCTAGAGATCATCTGCTTTTGCCCCGAACCAGGGAGAACAGAAAACTGTTTCCGTTAGTGATGACCTTCAATCCTCACCTACCTAACATAGGGTACGTCATTAGGAAGCATTTGCACCTGTTACAATCTAATCCCAAATTAAGAGAATTTTTTCCATCTAATTCAACTATTCCCTCGTTTCGTAGAACAAAAAACTTGAAAGAAATTTTGGCGCCATCGAAATACAGAACGAGAGTAGAACAAGAAACCATTGAAACAGGTGGTTGCATTAAATGCAAACGTAGTAGATGTGATCTTTGCAAAAACTTTTTGATAGAATCAAATTTTTTTCAGAGTTTCCAAACCAATAGAAAATACTTTATTAAACCAAGACTGTCGTGTGATTCTAAAAATGTAATTTATCTTGCATCCTGCAACAAATGTCGCTTGCAATATGTTGGTTCAACGGCAACACAATTCAAAGTTAGATTCCGTAATCATAAATCATCAATGGTAACGAACAAGAAAACCTGTGAGGTCGCAGTACATTATAACAATAGTCCGCACGCCCTTAACGACTTTTCTTTCCAGTGTATCGATCAGGTGTCTGCTACCAACTGCACTGAGATTTTGGATAAACTTTTGATTACGCAGGAAGCGTACTGGAGTGCGCAACTTTTTTCATTAGCACCTTTTGGCCTTAACAAAAGGCAAGGATTCCACTCCAGGAACACTTGGGTCGTAATAATCTGCAAGCTTAACGAACCATATAACTTTACAACTCAATGTAGCACATGAATTCTTTACTTTAATGATAGTTTTAGTTCTCGCTGTTATTACATTGTACCTTTCGGAATAGAATTACTTCTTTTGTTTTGTTTTGTTTGTAATGATTTTTTACTTGTATTGTTGTTAAGTTTTGTAACATACCGAAAATTCCTTGTAAACCATATATAAGCTCTTAAATCTAATTATTATCCACATGCTGTAAACTGATGAAGGTCTAAGACCGAAACGTTTTTTAATATATTTTACTTTTTAGCTTTCAAAAGTTGTCCGTCCTCTGACTCTTTTAACTTTATATATATATATATATATATATATATATATATATATATATATATATAGTTAAGTGTACGTAAGGAAAAGCGACGAAGAGACAAACTCTTGACTGTTCTGGACGAAGTTTAATGCGACGTTTCGGCCGTTCGGCCTTCTTCAGGTTAAAAATTAAAAACTAAAAAAAACTATTTACAATGAGTGCAAATCACAAAAACAGCAGTTTATATATACAGAGCAGAAATATTGAAATTAAGGAAACGAAACAAAACAAAGGTCAAAGCTACAAGGTGACATGGATTTGACAATCAAAGACAAATAAAGAACCATAACAAAAGGTCTAAATTCCAAGGTGACATAGATTTAACAATCAAAAACAAATAAAGAACTATAGGTGACATATCGATAAAAATGCATCGTATTGGGAAAATGTCAACTCACAACTACTCAATTGTAGTAATTAATGCGGTGTTTCGATCTAGATTTCCGCCTTTTATTAAGACCATGAGGATTAAGGGTAAATAATTGCGCAGTCCAATAGGCCTCCCTAGTGAGTAACATTTGTTCAAGATGTAAAGAATTTTCAAAAGACCTAATTTGTTCGATAATGATGAAATTGATTTGTGAAATTTCATGTTCAGAGTTATTATAGTGGATAGCCAATTCACAAGTTCTTTTGTTCTTCAGCATGTTCGACTTGTGGTTACGGAATCTTACTTAATAAAAGGCGGGAATCTAGATCGAAACACCGCATTAATTACTACAATTGAGTAGTTGTGAGTTGACATTTTCCCAATACGATGCATTTTTATCGATATGTCACCTATAGTTCTTTATTTGATTGTTAAATCTATGTCACCTTGGAATTTAGACCTTTTGTTATGGTTCTTTATTTGTCTTTGATTGTCAAACCATGTCACCTTGTAGCTTTGACCTTTGTTTTGTTTCGTTTCCTTAATTTCAATATTTCTGCTCTGTATATATAAGCTGCTGTTTTTGTGATTTGCACTCATTGTAAATAGTTTTTTTTAGTTTTTAATTTTTAACCTGAAGAAGGCCGAACGGCCGAAACGTCGCATTAAACTTCGTCCAGAACAGTCAAGAGTTTGTCTCTTCGTCGCTTTTCCTTACGTACACTTAACTACAAATTCGCGTCGAGACATTGTATCCTGTGGATCCTCTTACTGGGAGTTCATCGTTAGGTCAACCAACCGTACACTGCTTTTATATATATATATATGTATATATATATATATATAAAGCAGTGTACGGTTGGTATATATATACATATATATATATATATATATATATATATATATATATATATATATATATATATATATATATATATATAGTTCAATGAATGGGACTAGTCGTTTGACATTTGCCTACAGGCCTGTTTCGTGGAGGCTTTAGGCTTCCACTCTTTAGGGCTTTTTTAATTAAACTGTGTGTTGCCTGCAGTATTTATAAATGGTCATCTTTCCACATACGTGCGTACGAAAAATTCACGAGGTCATTAGTGTAAGTGTCCGCAAACTCGCTATCACAAGCATTCACAAGATCGCTATCATAAGCATTTACAAGATCGTTCGTGCGTAGCGTAACTTAAATGCTTGTTATCACACTATCCGTTCTTTATAAGAAATTTTCTTGCGTGCTATCCGTTCTTTATAAGAAATTTTCTTGCGTGCCTACATGTGCTAATCAATTCTGATCTTTTGTTCAGGGATGCAAGATCGCTGTGACAGATAATAAAGAACTTTTCTAAGTTACACAGATTGCATGTTTTTGTTACGTTCGTGTACGCTCTCGCCTTTCCCAGGATCTTCCATGTTACTTGATAGTTAGCTCCTTCTTCCTTTAAATGCCATATGTGTTTACTCAGCTCGGTTTGATTCCGTTGCGTTTCCTTGATAAATGATTGCTTGTGATTTGAGAGTCTGGCCTTGAAAGTGGTGTCAGTGAGCCCTACGTATGTTTGTACGCTTTCATTGTTGTCCGATGTGACGGTTGCTTGGTAAACGATACCCTTGGCTAGGCACTGATTATCTAAAGGGCACTCTGCCTTCTTTCTACAATTGCATAGGTTTTGGCTGGGGTCTTCTGTGTTTGGCTTTATCAGATTCTTGTTGTGCGCGCTAATAATTGATTTCACGTTGGGCATACAGCTGTATGACAGCTTAAGGGTGTTGCGATTGAATATGGCGTGCAGGACGTGGCGCCTAGGGAAACATTCCCTCACGATTTTCAGAAACTCTCTTCCTAGGTTGGTTTTTACTCTGGCGTCAAATGGAGGGTTGAACCAGGTGATGTTTCTAGTTCGTTTTCGCCGTCTTTTATTTCTTCGATCTTTCGGGGCGAAGTGTAGCTTGTACTCGTAGCCACTTTTTTCCAGGGCCGCTTGGTACGGTGGAGCTGCATTGTTGAATTCCCTCTCATCGGATGATATGTCTGACAGCCTTTGGTTTATGCTTTCTGGGGTACGTTTCAGTATTTCGGGCGGGTGGTTACTCTTTGCGTGGACGTATGAGGGTGTGTTACCAGGTTTCATGTACGGTTGGTGTTTGCCATTGTTGAGGTTCAGTGGCACGTCCAGATAATTGATTACTTTCTTGTTCGCTTCGATGGCTATTTTCAATCCTTTCTCACTGAACACGGCGCATATTTTCTTCTTTGCTGTTTCGACCATTTGTGGAGTATCATGAGAGACAGCTAGACCATCATCTCTATACAGTCCAATATCGTTGCCGCAGATGGGTTTCAAATGTGTTAGCATGTAGACAACTATAAGCTCAAATGTTTCGGCGCCATCGTACGAGCCCATGGTCACATCAAATAAGCCACTTTTCTTTACCCAAGGGGATTCTCCGCTGTAAAGCAGGTTTTGTTTTGCATGCGTAATTATGTTTATTTCCTCTGGTGGAATGTTCGTGTAGTTCGCGGCGAACTCAATCGCTTCGGCTAGGAGCTTTTCGAGTATATATATATATATATATATATATATATATATATATATATATATATATATATATATATATATATATATATATATACTCGTGATAAAGTGGCTAATGCCGTTAAACAGTGCTCAATACACTTTTTAAGTGTAGAGCTTTGAATACGAAGATATAGCGAAGAGACAAAATTCTCTGTTACTCCGAGTTTCGTGCTCACGCACTCATCAGACAGTATTTAAATACTGTCTGACGAGTGCGTGAGCACGAAACTCGGAGTAACAGAGAATTTTGTCTTTTCGTTATATCTTCGTATATAGCTCTTTGGCATTACAAAGCTTTTGCTTTCATGTCCAAATTGAGCACTCTACTGGGATGAGTCATTGCCGCTAGCAATTGCGCATGCTCACTAGCTCGCTAGTTTGAGCACTCTGGCATGGCTTAGATGTACCACATGTGTGGGACATTTGGGGTGGCTTTATAAGCTTAACCTCCATCCTAGACATCAGCACTGCACTGATGAGGCCCAGAAGGCCGAAACAGTACTGTCTGCAGTTACATGTAATGATATACAAATTTGAAAGTGGGGAACAATGCTTACTAGCATAACGTGTCAAGATGTGATTGGACGGCAACAGCGCTAAACGATCGAGTAAGACTATTTTAGGTGAACGCTCTACTTAACAGAAATTTCTTAGAATGTCTACAGGTTGATGTCATTTCGTTTCTATGGTTAAGTGTCGACATTTCCGGCTTACAAATTATGAAATATTTTTCCCATGGGCAAAGATTACATTTTTTGTCAGCATTAGAATACGACCTAGCTTGCTTTACTTTTATTGAAAAGACGGAACAATTCTTACGGTGAATGCGATGGAAGGCTTACTATTTCCTCAATCAGCAAAAAACATCAGCGAAGGAGACATACGGATTCAAATCGAAAAACTCCCCACCTAAAATCAACGAGCTGATACCCTTTGAAGAAGACATGTTGGACCTTATGCGGTACATTAAATTCAAGAACAACATAAAATCGAACTTCCAACGAAAACTAGATGCCGACATCAAAAGAAAGATCAAGAAACCTAACAGCCTTCTGATCCCTGCTGACAAAACCACAAATTATTACGAAATGAATATAACCGCCTACAACAAGTTAATCAAGGAGAATGTAACAAAAACCTACAAAAAATCAAGTAGCAAAGTTGTCCAAAAGTTGAACGCACAGTCTGCAAGAATAGCTGAACATGTCAAACTAGATTACCGCATCGATAAGCTAACCGAAAAGGAAGCATTTCTCACTTTAAAAGATCGCAAACCTGCATTCCACGACCACCTGACCTGCCGCTTAATCAATCCATCCAAATCTGAAATCGGAGTGATAAGCAAGCGCATCCTTGATGATATCAACACGACCATCATCAATAAAACTAAAATCAACCAATGGAAAAACACATCCAGCGTTCTAAAATGGTTTAACGGCCTGCAACAAAAAGAGGTGCTATCTTTCATATGTTTTGACGTGTGCGATTTTTACCCGTCAATAACCGAGAAGCTACTCCGCAAAGCGCTGGATCTCGCCAATAGTTACCAACCCATCAGCGAACATGAGCGCGACATAATAATCCACGCTAAAAGGTCACTGCTGTTCAGCGAAAACGTCCCATGGGAAAAGAAGACCTCCAACGACCGATTCGATGTCACCATGGGATCATTTGATGGAGCAGAAACATGCGAGCTGGTTGGTTGCTACATCTTATCACGCCTCCCCGAAAAGTACGGAAATAGCATCGGTCTTTATCGCGATGATGGGCTGTCAGCATTCAATAAACCACCACAAGAGATCGAGAGAATTAAGAAAGATATCTGCCAAATTTTCTGTGATAATGACCTTAAGATCACAGTAGATGCCAACCTAACCAAAGTCAATTTTTTAGATGTCACCCTCGACCTAAAAAGCGGAAAGCACTCACCATAAACAAAAGAAGGAAACATACCGCTGTATGTACACAAGCAATCCAACCATCCACCTTCTATTCTAAGAAACATTCCCGAATCCATCAACAAGCGCCTTTCAGAAATTTCATCCGACAAAGATTGCTTTGACAAGGCCAAAGGTGTGTACCAAGATGCGCTTAATAAAAGAGGCTACAAGTACAACCTGTCATACAAAGCGCCAACTCCTGATGCATCACGAAAGAGCAAGAACTGTCAAAGAAACATCACGTGGTTTAACCCGCTATACAGCCAAAATGTAGAAACAAAAGTCGGTAAATGCTTTCTCCAACTAATTGATAAACATTTTCCTAAATCCAGTCCACTACACGAAATCTTCAACCGAAACACTCTTAAGCTGAGCTACAGCTGTATGAGAAACGTAAAAACCAATCATCTCCAGCCACAACAAAGCCCAGATCAGTAAATCATCAAATCAATCACAAAAAATCGATGACAACTGTAATTGCCGAGACAAGAATTCCTGCCCACTTGAGGGAAATTGTAACACCCGGAACATTGTCTACCAAGCAGAGGTCGTGACCTCACAGGCAAAAGAGACATACATCGGTCTGTGTGATACAACATTCAAGGAACGCTACAGAAACCATACATCTTCTTTCAGGCACGAACGGTACAAAAATGTAACCGAGCTCAGCAAGTACATTTGGAGTCTAAAAGAACAGAACATCAATTATCAGATTAAGTGGAAAAAAGTAAAGCAAGCTAGGTCATATTCTTCTAATGCCAACAAAAAATGTAATCTTTGCCTATGGGAAAAATATTTCATAATTTGTAAGCCGGAAATGTCGACACTTAACCATAGAAACAAAATGACATCAACCTGTAGACATTCTAAGAAATTTCTGTTAAGTAGCGCGTTCACCTAAAATAGTCTTACTCGGTCGTTTAGAGCTTTTGCTGTCCAATCACATCTTGACACGTTATGCTAGTAAGCATTGTTCCCCACTTTCAAATTTGTATATCTTTACATGTAACCGTTATTGTTGTCAGTTGCCTGATGATTGCTTCAATAGAAGCATGAAACTCCGAGTAGCAATTAAATGTTTTTGAACTAGTCCGACCAGGATCCAAAGAAGGATACACGTGGTGATAAATAGGTTGAATGAAAAATGGAGTCAAAAGCAAACTACTCACAGGTCCATTTAATGTAGAGAACAAACGTTTCGCCCTTCGGGCTTCCTCAGTGTTCACAATATCAGCTAAAAACTAAAAAATACTTAGCAGGAACTGAGTCGGTTTCAAGATCTTATATATGTGAAGAAGAGACAGTGACGAAATAAACAGATTGCTTAATTACATGAAATTTACAAACAAGCGCTAATGAGTAGGTGACAAAATAGGCCAGCGTATAGACAGAAAAACCATTTACACAATAGTAAATGAAGTGAACAATATAGAGTTAATTATGGGAGGTAACCATCACAGTAAAAAATTAAAAAGTATTATATCTAAAGTTGTAAAGAATTTAGGAAAAAAAATGTTTTGGGAAAGATAATAGATGAAAATGGCTAAAAAATGGCTAAAAAATGCATGGCTAAAAAATACATAAAACTTATTGGCTAAACCTAATTCTATTTTTAGAGTTGAACTCTGATCGTTTGTTAAGGCCGTGGGGATGAAGAGTACACAACTGGGAGCACCAAAAAGCTTCCCTTGTGAGTAAACGCCTATCAATGTGATCTTCACTTTCATTAACAATTTTTTCGATAACAATGAATTCAAAGTCAGACCCTATTGAAATGCACGGCTAATTCACACGTAGTCTTGTTAGTAAGCATAGCCGATTTGTGATTCCGAAACCTGACCTTGAATTCATTGGATGTTGAACTCACATATTGAACCATACACTTCTTGCAAGTGGCCAAATAAATAACGTTTTTAGATTTGCAAACAAGATGTCGCCTAATAGTGTAATAACGATCTGTACGAGCGCTGTAAAAAATCTTATCCTCATTTAAAAAGTTCTTGCATAAATCACATTTTTTGCTACATAGGTTTCGGAATCACAAATCGGCTATGCTTACTAACAAGACTACGTGTGAACTAGCCGTGCATTTCAATAGGGTTGAACACCAGATGTCTGATTTTGAATTCATTGTTATCGAAAAAATTGTTAATGAAAGTGAAGATCACATTGATAGGCGTTTACTTAAAAGGGAAGCTTTTTGGTGCTCCCAGTTGTGTACTCTTTATCCCCACGGCCTTAACAAACGATCAGAGTTCAACTCTAAAAATAGAATTAGGTTTAGCCAATAAGTTTTATGTATTTTTTAGCCATGCATTTTGTAGCCATTTTTTAGCTATTTTCATATATTATCTTTCCCGAAACATTTTTTTTCTTAAATTCTTTAAAACTTTAGATATAATACTTTTTAATTTTTTACTGTGATGGTTACCTTCCATAATTAACTCTATATTGTTCACTTCATGTACTATTGTGTAAGTGGTTTTTCTGTCTATAAGCTGGCCTATTTTGTCACCTACTCATTAGCGCTTGTTTGTAAATTTCATGTAATTAAGCAATCTGTTTATTTCGTCACTGTCACTTCTTCACATATATAAGATCTTGAAACCGACTCAGTTCCTGCCAAGTATTTTTTAGGTTTTAGCTGATATTGTGAACACTGAGGAAGCCCGAAGGACGAAACGTTTGTTCTCTACATTAAATGGACCTGTGAGTAGTTTGCTTTTGACCCCATTTTTTATTCAACCTATATATATATATATATAAAAGCAAATACTGAGTGAAAATAGTGGGGTAAACTTCTAACTGGTCTGACTTGGTTTCACAACGTTTCGGCTATTCAGCCTTCTTCAGATGGAAGTTAAAATCTAAAAACTAAAAACTATTTACAATGACTGCGTGTATTGGAAGTAAAGGCTTATATATGCAACTTAATTAAAAAGTACAAAGAGGTTTTAATTACAATAGTTAAAATAAAAGCAAGTGTCAAAAGTTACGCGACAAGCCAAACGTAACGAATTTCCCGCAGGTACATTATAATAGTTCCCAACATGATATTTCTCAAATGAGATTTACCGTCATTGAACAAGTTGTATCCTTCCAAAATCCAGTACATTTAGACCAGTTACTGCTCACAAGAGAAGCCTATTGGATGACGCAGCTATTCACATTCAATCCGCATGGCCTTAACAAAAGGCGGGAATTTCGCTCCAAAAATCGTATTAATTATCACAACTAATTTTGACATTTTCACCTGTTCTTGCTTTGTGAATGATTGTGACCTGTCCAGTTTCTTATGTATGCATTTGTCAATTGTTGTGCGACTTGCTTGCTGCGTTCATGGGCCCCATTGGAGTATTCTGCTTTTTTTTTTTTTTTTTTTTTTTTTTTTACGGCATTGTTTAAGGGCCCTGCTTTGGGACCTTGTTGTAGCTCCCATTATGATCATTCAGACATTTAGAGGCCTTCTGCGGGAAATTCGTTACGTTTGGCTTGTCGCGTAACTTTTGACACTTGCTTTGCTTTTATTTTAACTATTGTAATTAAAACCTCTTTGTACTTTTTAATTAAGTTGCATATATAAGCCTTTACTTCCAATACACGCAGTCATTGTAAATAGTTTTTAGTTTTTAGATTTTAACTTTCATCTCAAGAAGGCTGAATAGCCGAAACGTTGTGAAACCAAGTCAGACCAGTTAGAAGTTTATCCCACTATTTTCACTCAGTATTTGCTTATTTATTCACGTGGTGGTACTGTATCCTCTGGATCCTTCTGCTGTGAGTCCATTGTTGGTGTAAACCTTTATATTCTGCCTATAATATATATATATATATATATATATATATATATATATATATATATATATATATATATATATATATATATCTGACTGGATTTACAAAAAGCTACCCATTGATGCTGTAACTTAGCACCTTCAGATGCACAACAAAGTTCTTTCTACTGACAGCTATGATTGCAGCTAGGATCAAACTTTACCCCTCCTGGACAATGCAACTTCTCGTGTTTACACGTGTCTAATAATTATTTTACTGGTCCTTGCATGGGGATCCCTGTGGCACCTGAGGGGTCAAGGTAAGACATTTCCTGACTTCCTGACTTAAATTTTGATCAAGTCCTATATAAGAGAATTAGCTTCTTGGTCATTTCTAAGTCATAGGCGATCAATTTCTGCCAAGTAGTGTCACAGAAATACTGACAAGTTATTTTATTTAAACCAAGGCACAAACTCTAACTCAGGGTATAATCAACCCCCCCTAAACTAACTTTGCCTTGCTCTTATAGGTGCAAACTAACATTTAAATCATAGCTTAGACACTCTAGAGTTTGCACAGGCATGTCTTGACGGAGCCCCCCCTGGTTCAAAGACCGCGCCAAGAGGTTGAATACGGGCTTCGCCCGTATTCAACCGAAAATTTAAGCAGCCACCTTCTTCAAAAATCAGTCAGATATATATATATATATATATATATATATATATATATATTATATATAACTGCAGACAGTACTGTTTCGGCCTTCTGGGCCTCATCAGTGCAGTGCTGATGTCTAGGATGGAGGTTAAGCTATAAAGCCACCTCAGATGTCCCACACATGTGGTACATGCTCTTATCGGTGCAAACTAACATTTAAATCATAGCTTAGACACTCTAGAGTTTGCACAGGCATGTCTTGACTGAGCCCCCCCTGGTTCAAAGACCGCGCCAAGAGGCTTCGCCCGTATTCAACCGAAAATTTAAGCAGCCACCTTCTTCAAAAATCAGTCAGATATATATATATATATATATATATATATAAATACTTTAAGAGGAAAAAAGGACGCAACTACATTTCCCGACAAGCCTGTTTCGTGGATCGCTTCACTCTTCAGGGGTTTAATTAAACCCCTGAAGAGTGAAGCGATCCACGAAACAGGCTTGTCGGGAAATGTAGTTGCGTCCTTTTTTCCTCTTAAAGTATTTATTCCGCTCTGCTTTAACGTATTGAGCACTATATATATAACTGCAGACAGTACTGGTTCGGCCTTCTGGGCCTCATCAGTGCAGTGCTGATGTCTAGGATGGAGGTTAAGCTATAAAGCCACCCCAGATGTCCCACACATGTGGTACATCCAAGTCATGCCAGAGTGCTCAAACTAGCGAGCTAGTGAGCATGCGCAATTGCTAGCGGCAATGACTCATCCTAGGAGAGTCCTCAATTTGAACATGAAAGCAAAAGCTTTGTAATGCCAAAGAGCTATATATATATATATATATAACTCTGAAAAACACGAAATTTTCTGCAGTCTCCGGCGTCTATGAATCAAGGGGAAGGTCATGATGTTCTGTCAAAAGGAATAAATTAATCACGTGCTAGGCAACCATAAAGGTGCACGTGATCGCCTTGTCTCAACTGAACGAACTACGGGAAACAATGTTAATCGTTCGCCGTTTTCAGAGTAAAGAACGTGCTTTTTAGCCAAGATACTTCAGTCTTTGGGTTTTTAATTTTGTTGTGATATTTAACTGAATATTTACATTTTATCTGTCGAGTCAGGAAGCCTTCCTTGTCGGGTTTCTGGGAAACGTATCTATTTCGACTTCAGGGTGAACTATGTACACAATTATGAGCTTGTGCGGCCAATCAAAACAGTTTGTAATTGAAAATCTAAACATCTATGCGATACAAAAACAGACTTGCGAATTATCTCAAATCACCATGCTGGCAAGCACAAAAGCAAAGGAAATGGTTAATAAATATGAGTTTTTTACTATCGGAATGATCTGAATGTTGTTGGGTTAGATGAAAGCGATATATTGTTGAAAAATCTTCGTTTTAAAGGAGCTATGTCACGCAAAACAAAATGATGTAATTTCATGACACTAAAAGATTTCCAAAAGCATGAGTAATGTAAACCATCTTCGCACTAGTAAGTTGTAGCAATAATTTGGATTAACCAGAAACTTAAAGGAATATTCTTGGCTTCCCAAATAAATTTCAGTTTACACTAGAATCGTATCGAATTACCATGCGCATCAAAATAAAATTTTCTGAAAAAGTTTTTCCTTTAATGAAGCAGAAAATAGACAACAAGCTTTCTTTCAAGTTATTCTTGGCTGTCACATTTCCAATTACTTTTTTACCTGATGAGTGTGCAGAGTTGAGCACAAAATAAATATGACAAGAAATTTCTAATTGTTACCGCAAGACTGTGCAGAGTTGAGTACAGATAAGTAAATGTATAAATGGCCAGACAATCTATTTAATGTGTTCGATTCCTTCTCTGTCTTTGTTAAAACCATAACTTACCAGAGAATTTTTCATTTGATTTCACTGTTGTACATAACACCACACGTGGTAATATTAGAAATACAGCTCTACGGGCAAAAGATTGTTGTCGAAGTCCATTACTCGTC
>NC_090878.1:27007535-27010035 GCF_036669935.1 Montipora foliosa
GACATTCTCTTCACACCTGGGGCTATATTCGCTCGCCTCGCTGTGCCTTATGCGCCCGTCTAGAGACCATTGATCATTGTTTCTTGGCTTGTCGTAGGGTTAAATTGGTCTGGTCTCGTTTTGTCCCTATGTTACACTGGAAAATTTGGACCATTTACAGACTTCATAAAATGTCTGTAAATAAGAAATTTACAGACTTTAACACTTAACCCCATAAATATAAAATCTTTGTAAATTTATTTTACAGATATTTTACAGAGTTTTGTGGAGTAAAGCTCTATAAAATGTCTGTAAAATGTTTATAAATTATTGGAGCTACAACAAGAGGAAATACTTGAAATTTACAGACTTTATAAAATCTTGCAAAAATGTCTATAAATCGAAAATTTACAAAGATTTTACGCCGTTTGGTCATGTCTCATAAAATGTCTGTAAATTGCGCTCTATCATCATGCGTGTCCTGTCTAAGTTACCAAATGGTTTTGGATCTGTATGCCCTGTTCACGATGATTTTGAGTGTCGAATATTTATTACCTAATTAAATGATGTGGGAAACTGTTGAATTAGCCCTGCATGTTGCACTGAGTTCGGTTTATCAAAAGTTCGCCGGTTGCAACCTATAAAATGCCTATCGGTATGTGTTTTAATAGTTCGACTTGGATCAAGTCCTAGGCCCTATTGATATGGAGAAAAGTTGTTATCGGAAGATGGTCACCCTCCCACCCGGGTATTTAGCTAGCGTTTATGTGAGAAAAGAACTAACCTTTTCCCCTGAGTCAAGAGCTGCCCGGCTCAGTTTCGATCATCAGGAGACTGGGAAGATAGTACTCGTGCATTCTCTTATCATCTTGCCTCGACCAAGTTGACTCCACTGAGCGAGCCAAAGTGTTTACATGGAATAAAGTTGGCCTGGCCAGGAGGGCGACCCTACCGTTGACAAAGGGTGACCCGGCTAGGTGGGTTTCCCTTCTAGCCGAGCCATTTTTTCCCCTCGTGTAAACAGTTTACTTAAACCGCATTTTATAGGGAAATGTAGGAAAAGTTGGCTGGTCCAGGGTAACTCCGGTAAGCGAGTGACCCTTCTTCCCGGGACAATTTTTCTCCATATAAACGGGTACTTAGGGCCTCACAAGATTAGACCGTTTCAATTGTTTACAACAATTGCAAAGGCCATAAAATCTATGTAAATTGACACAACCCGGCCATAAAATAGTTTTTTCGTGTAAATTTCATGTAAATTTGCTGGGATGAATCATGCAAATAACATGTAAATCAAGGCCTTTGTGATATAGGAGTCCCAGCACAGAATGAGATTGAGAAAGTAATGTAGGCTAGTAAGCAGACTTTACCATGCTCATTCAAAAAAGAAAAAAAAAATAGCATTGGTGTTTAGCTGCCCAAATTAATCGTGCGGATTTCAGTCAATTAATGTGGGTGCTTTCATAGCCCGTAGCTGCAGGTGAGAATTACTTCTTATGAAGTAATGATCGAAAATCCGGCAGCCATATTTGTTATTCTAAATGATTAGTATCCAGTCTCTTGAGAAAAACAGAAAAGGAAATCTCAAAAGGAACACACTTTCCCCCTTACCATATTTTGATTGAGGAAATTTGCTCTGCACCTTTAAAGCAGAAAATTCTCCCCGGTTTTTCCACCCAAAATGAAAGCGCCCCAGGAATCGCACTGGGCTCGCAACGGGTTGTGATTGGATGTTGGCACAAAGAGAAGGATTGTGGACATTTCACAATAATTACATGATGCAACAACTTTGTCCGCCATTATGAATTGCCCCACCGCAAAGACTCTGGGAACGAGATCGGTTTGAATTATCGGTTTGTTTTTCGCGCGGGAGATCAATGCTTGTGCTCTTCCTCTCTTTTTCCCTTGTTGGACGACCAAAATTGGATCTTTGCGATTCCTTAACATTTTGTGCGGGTGAAATGGCACGCATTCCACCAAATAAACCCAGTAAACATCGACGGAATCCGGAAGAAAGGGCAACGACAATTCAGGTCAGATAATCAGCATTCGCCACAAAGATACACGCCAGTGACATGATTCAACTTCAGACAGTCTCCGAAAGGGTTAATCGGTGAAGACTTCATGGCAAAAATAGAGACCTTCTTCAAAACGTAAAGGGAGTTCTACGAACGTTTGGAACCTATGGGTGGCCTGGCCGAACAGCTACATTTAGCGAATGGGCGGGAAGATTCAAAAGATCCAAAAAGCAAAAGACTGCCGGAGGAGTTTTCGGTAAGTCGTCATCTTACTTACAAACCTGATTTAAGGTTAAATGGCTTAAAATTTTAAAGTTTTGTTCCCTTGTTCCCCGCCCAATTTACTTTCAAACTTGTACCCAGCTTTTTGCTCCCTAAAATTTTTTATGTCGCCTTGTTCCTAAGACATTTTGTCATTTTTCCTCTGTTCCCCAGTTCAAAATAGCCATCTTCCCTCGTTTCCCAAAACGCCAAGGAGGGCCTCAGCACAGTCATTACTTTTG
>NC_090878.1:27015035-27025035 GCF_036669935.1 Montipora foliosa
CCTACAATAACCGTTATGTCGGGTCATGAAGCTGACCTTGTAGGGTTTTTATATGTCCATATTTTGTTTCAGGGCAATGTATTAGGTCTTTGGCAGCTAAAAAGAGCTGGTGGAGGTTGTCTTGAATGGGACTTTTCTAAAAGGTAGGTAACTGTTATTTAAGGAAACTCTTGTATTTTTAAAAGTACCATGGAAACACTACATACATGTACATTGCACAGAGACCAATGAGATAAATTGTTTTGTGCTCTCTTTCAAAGTGAGACTGTATGTAAATTTTGTGATGTCTATAAACATAATAAAATAATATTAAAAATTTTATCACTGTGTAATACAATTCAGAAGTTTTCATTGGCCCTGCCATGCTGGTATATGAGCTAATATTCCATGCTCTACAAAATGATGGAAAGGGTACATGTCAGCTGAAAATATACAGTTACACAATGAAGTCAGTAGATTTCTCTCTATTTTGGAGACATTTTCAATAAAACAATATTATTGCATTCAGGCTTGTTGGATATGAAATAACCAGTCGAGCATGGAAAACAAAGTTGACCAACATATCCTAATAATGATAATGATAATGATAATAATAATAATTTGTGAAGCATATAAGCAAAAGATCATTAGGATAATTTGTCATTTGTTTTGTTTGTTAGTTTGTAAATTTTTACTAAACCGATTGACTCCTGGGAGTTTACTCTGTGTAATGCCAGATGATTTTCTGATCATTTTGTACTTTGCAACCACCTCATAGTCCATACCTTGTCACGGTGGGGTTGCTTGTGTACCTCAATGGCCCGGAGCTAGCCCAATGAGAAATTCAGCATAGGAAAGTGCTGTTTGTTGTTTTTGAGTAGAGGTCAGACTGAAACAGACTACATGTACATATATGTAATAGACAGAATACAGCCTTAGGCTGCTAGCTGGATACCAGACCTGAAGTACATTGATCAGTTTCAATGTAATCTTTAAAAGTATCTATAATATTAAATTATTATTGCAAAACAGATTGCATTTTAAATAATTTCTTGTATGTGATAGTCTGTTTTTGACTTGTTATCAAAAGGCACAACCAGTCTCTTTTTAATCATTTTTATTTTACCCTAACGAGTTCTGTCTCTCTCGGGTAGTCAGTCCAGTTTGGACTGTTGTTATCTGAAGGCAGAACCAATTTTGTAATAATTATTATTTTGTACTAATGAGTTCTGTCTCTCTTGGGTAGTCAGTCCAGTTTGGACTGTTGTTATCTGAAGGCAGAACCAATTTTGTAATAATTATTATTTTGTGCTAATGAGTTCTGTCTCTCTTGGGTAGTCAGTCCAGTTTGGACTGTTGTTATCTGAAGGCAGAACCAATTTTGTAATAATTATTATTTTGTACTAATGAGTTCTGTCTCTCTTGGGTAGTCAGTCCAGTTTGGACTGTTGTTATCTGAAGGCAGAACCAATTTTGTAATAATTATTATTTTGTACTAATGAGTTCTGTCTCTCTTGGGTAGTCAGTCCAGTTTGGACTGTTGTTATCTGAAGGCAGAACCAATTTTGTAATAATTATTATTTTGTACTAATGAGTTCTGTCTCTCTTGGGTAGTCAGTCCAGTTTTGGACTGTTGTTATCTGAAGGCAGAACCAATTTTGTAATAATTATTATTTTGTACTAATGAGTTCTGTCTCTCTTGGGTAGTCAGTCCAGTTTGGACTGTTGTTATCTGAAGGCAGAACCAATTTTGTAATAATTATTATTTTGTACTAATGAGTTCTGTCTCTCTTGGGTAGTCAGTCCAGTTTTGGACTGTTGTTATCTGAAGGCAGAACCAATTTTGTAATAACTATTATTTTGTACATGTACTAATGAGTTCTGTCTCTCTTAGGTAGTCAGTCCAGTTTTGGACTGTTGTTATCTGAAGGCAGAACCAATGTTGTAATAATAATTATTTTGTGCTAATGAGTTCTGTCTCTCTTGGGTAGTCAGTCCAGTTTGGACTGTTGTTATCTGAAGGCAGAACCAATTTTGTAATAATTATTATTTTGCGCTAATGAGTTCTGTCTCTCTTGAGTAGTCAGTCGAGTTTGGACTGTTATCTGAAGGCAGAACCAATTTTGTAATAATTATTTTGTACTAATAAGTTCTGTCTCTCTTGGGTAGTCAGTCCAGTTTTGGACTGTTATCTGAAGGCAGAACCAATTTTGTACATACAAAGCATACGTAAATTGAAAATAACTAAACTCAAAAAGCGAGTTATGCATACAGTATGCCACAGTGTTGCAGAATTGTGCGAGCAAGAATTACTCTGAAATCCTCGCGAGAATTGCTGCACGCCACACGAGCTACACGGGGCAAAGTTTCTGGAAAACGTTCCCTGAATGACGTTTTGTGGATTTATGCTTCTCCGTTGTGACTTAAAAGGTGTAAAAAAAAGTAACTGAATATGTCAGAAGCGGACTCTGATGCGATATCTGCGACACCTAAACTTGCGAAATGAGTTCTTGAGTTACACTTAAGGATTAGCTAAGGGTGATTTCAAATCACCGTAAGCTCATTTGCATATATTTTTTTGTCGGCTTAAGCTCATCATGGTAACATACAAGTTTCTTGCAATAATTCCTTTAGCTCTTAGCTTCATTATTCAGTTTCACCTACACAGGAACATTGCTTATGAATGGCAAAGTGATTTGTTACAACATTCTTCGAAAATGATATGATGAAATTATATTAACTGATTGATTGACTGGTGTGACTCTTTTCCAGGCCTTCATGTACTTCAACCACAAGATGCAGTGCTAAAGGAAATTGAACATTGAAATTTATTTGGAGGGAATTTCCTGAGATGCAAGAAACAGACAGTGCTGATTGCAAATTGTGATGCAATTGTGAATAATAATTGATGTCTTTGTGTCAAAACTTGGGAGGGTAGAGGTTTCATTGCCATTTTGGATATACCTTGTGAACATTATTAGGTCAAACTGTTTTAGCTGGGTCAAGTAACTTTGTTCCAGACATCAGGTAATTATGGAAGAGTCCAATGCTCTCACATTGAACTGGGTGAATACAAGGGGGAAATATTCACTGCAACAATCAGTGACTTCTCTGTTCATATACTGTAAGTTTTTTGACAAAAATCAAGAGAGGTTTCACTGTCCCTTGGGTCTGATCAAATTGTCGGTCATCGTTCAGTGGCAAATACATCAAAGACAAGTGATATCTTTCTAATAAACACATCTGCATGTGGCAACAATGATTTAAAGATAATTAGTCATAGCATGCTAATTTGTAGTATTTTTCATTCCAACTGGCGGGTGGCGCACCTCATACAGTTCGATGTAACTTGTAAATTCGGTCTAACCATGCAGTTAATTTGTCATAGTATACTAATTTGTAGTATTTTTCATCTGAACTGGCGGGTGGCACACCTCATACAGTTCGATGTAACTTGTAAATTCGGTCTAACCATACAGTTAATTTGTCATAGTATACTAATTTGTAGTATTTTTCATCGGAACTGGCAGGTGGCACACCTCATACAGTTCCATGTAACTTGTAAATTCGGCCTAACCATGCAGTTAATTTGTCATAGTATACTAATTTGTAGTATTTTTCATTGAAACTGGCGGGTGGCGCACCTCATACAGTTCCATGTAACTTGTAAATTCGGTCTAACCATGCAGTCAATTTGTCATAGTATACTAATTTGTAGTATTTTTCATCTGAACTGGCGGGTGGCGCACCTCATACAGTTTGATGTAACTTGTAAATTTGGTCTAACCATGCAGTTAATTTGTCATAGTATACTAATTTGTAGTATTTTTCATCTGAACTGGCGGGTGGCACACCTCATACAGTTCGATGTAACTTGCAAATTCGGTCAAACCATAAAGTTAATTTTTTATAGTATACTAATTTGTAGTATTTTTCATCGGAACTGGCGGGTGGCGCACCTCATACAGTTCCATGTAACTTGTAAATTCGGTCTAACCGTGCAGTTAATTTGTCATAGTATACTAATTTGTAGTATTTTTCATCTGAACTGGCGGGTGGCACACCTCATACAGTTGGATGTAACTTGTAAATTCGGTCTAACCATGCAGTTAATTTGTCATAGTATACTAATTTGTAGTATTTTTTATCTGAACTGGCGGGTGGCGCACCTCCTACAGTTCAATGTAACTTGTAAATTCGGTCTAACCATGCAGTTAATTTGTCATAGTATACTAATTTGTAGTATTTTTCATCGGAACTGGCAGGTGGCACACCTCATACAGTTCGATGTAACTTGTAAATTCGGTCTAACCATGCAGTTAATTTGTCGTAGTATACTAATTTGTAGTATTTTTCATCTGAACTGGCGGGTGGCGCACCTCATACAGTTCGACGTAACTTGTAAATTCGGTCTAACCACGCAGTTAATTTGTCATAGTATACTAATTTGTAGTATTTTTCATCAGAACTGGCGGGTGGCGCACCTCATACAGTTCGACGTAACTTGTAAATTCGGTCTAACCATGCAGTTAATTTGTCATAGTATACTAATTTGTAGTATTTTTCATCTGAACTGGCGGGTGGCACACCTCATACAGTTCGATGTAACTTGTAAATTCGGTCTAACCATACAGTTAATTTGTCATAGTATACTAATTTGTGGTATTTTTCATCGGAACTGGCAGGTGGCACACCTCATACAGTTCGATGTAACTTGTAAATTCGGTCTAACCATGCAGTTAATTTGTCGTAGTATACTAATTTGTAGTATTTTTCATCTGAACTGGCGGGTGGCGCACCTCATACAGTTCGACGTAACTTGTAAATTCGGTCTAACCATGCAGTTAATTTGTCATAGTATACTAATTTGTAGTATTTTTCATCAGAACTGGCGGGTGGCGCACCTCATACAGTTCGACGTAACTTGTAAATTCGGTCTAACCATGCAGTTAATTTGTCATAGTATACTAATTTGTAGTATTTTTCATCTGAACTGGCGGGTGGCACACCTCATACAGTTCGATGTAACTTGTAAATTCGGTCTAACCATGCAGTCAATTTGTCATAGTATACTAATTTGTAGTATTTTTCATCTGAACTGGCGGGTGGCGCACCTCATACAGTTTGATGTAACTTGTAAATTTGGTCTAACCATGCAGTTAATTTGTCATAGTATACTAATTTGTAGTATTTTTCATCTGAACTGGCGGGTGGCACACCTCATACAGTTCGATGTAACTTGCAAATTCGGTCAAACCATAAAGTTAATTTTTTATAGTATACTAATTTGTAGTATTTTTCATCGGAACTGGCGGGTGGCGCACCTCATACAGTTCCATGTAACTTGTAAATTCGGTCTAACCGTGCAGTTAATTTGTCATAGTATACTAATTTGTAGTATTTTTCATCTGAACTGGCGGGTGGCACACCTCATACAGTTGGATGTAACTTGTAAATTCGGTCTAACCATGCAGTTAATTTGTCATAGTATACTAATTTGTAGTATTTTTTATCTGAACTGGCGGGTGGCGCACCTCCTACAGTTCAATGTAACTTGTAAATTCGGTCTAACCATGCAGTTAATTTGTCATAGTATACTAATTTGTAGTATTTTTCATCGGAACTGGCAGGTGGCACACCTCATACAGTTCGATGTAACTTGTAAATTCGGTCTAACCATGCAGTTAATTTGTCGTAGTATACTAATTTGTAGTATTTTTCATCTGAACTGGCGGGTGGCGCACCTCATACAGTTCGACGTAACTTGTAAATTCGGTCTAACCACGCAGTTAATTTGTCATAGTATACTAATTTGTAGTATTTTTCATCAGAACTGGCGGGTGGCGCACCTCATACAGTTCGACGTAACTTGTAAATTCGGTCTAACCATGCAGTTAATTTGTCATAGTATACTAATTTGTAGTATTTTTCATCTGAACTGGCGGGTGGCACACCTCATACAGTTCGATGTAACTTGTAAATTCGGTCTAACCATACAGTTAATTTGTCATAGTATACTAATTTGTGGTATTTTTCATCGGAACTGGCAGGTGGCACACCTCATACAGTTCGATGTAACTTGTAAATTCGGTCTAACCATGCAGTTAATTTGTCGTAGTATACTAATTTGTAGTATTTTTCATCTGAACTGGCGGGTGGCGCACCTCATACAGTTCGACGTAACTTGTAAATTCGGTCTAACCATGCAGTTAATTTGTCATAGTATACTAATTTGTAGTATTTTTCATCAGAACTGGCGGGTGGCGCACCTCATACAGTTCGACGTAACTTGTAAATTCGGTCTAACCATGCAGTTAATTTGTCATAGTATACTAATTTGTAGTATTTTTCATCTGAACTGGCGGGTGGCACACCTCATACAGTTCGATGTAACTTGTAAATTCGGTCTAACCATACAGTTAATTTGTCATAGTATACTAATTTGTAGTAATTTTCATCTGAACTGGCGGGTGGCACACCTCATACAGTTGGATGTAACTTGTAAATTCGGTCTAACCATGCAGTTAATTTGTCATAGTATACTAATTTGTAGTATTTTTCATCTGAACTGGCGGGTGGCACACCTCATACAGTTCGATGTAACTTGTAAATTCGGTCTAACCATGCAGTCAATTTGTCATAGTATACTAATTTGTAGCATTTTTCATCAAAACTGGCGGGTGGCGCACCTCATACAGTTCGATGTAACTTGTAAATTCGGTCTAACCATGCAGTTAATTTGCCATAGGATACTAATTTGTAGTATTTTTCATCTGAACTGGCGGGTGGCACACCTCATACAGTTTGATGTAACTTGAGAAGTAGGTGTACCCATGCAGGTAATCCATGTGGTTAATTTGTTTTAGTATGCTAGTATTACCCAACTGAACTGGCAGGTGAACTGTAAACCCGGAGGTAAGCTGCACCCTGGCCTTACCAGCTGAAATTTACGGAAAAAAGTTTTTTGACAGAAAACAAAAGAAATCCAAAGTCTAGTCTTAAGAAGTCAAGTTCATCCACTGTTCATCAAATGTTAACTCACTATTCACTAATATTGAAACGGAAAATACTTTAATGTAATTTTAGCACTTTAATGTAATGAACATCGTTTTTACCAACTTGGACATATAATTGATCTTTTTCTGGTATTTGTTGACAGGAATTTCTTAAACACAGTTTTGCCATAGATTTTTTTGCATTACAACAAGAATATGAGCGGAACGTTTGTAGCTTAGTACATGCAACTAGGCATAAAATTGGATGCAAAGATGGAAAACTGGCCACCAGAGGCAGCCTTTTTCAGATCTTCCCGCAGATAAGCCGCGCCCATTTCTAACAACTATATTTGTAATTGGGGTAACATAAGCCAGATTTTTATACTTAGTTAATAATAATGAAATCCCTTGCATATATTTTATTCCTTATTTTGATGAATTTGTATGGGTTATCAAATAGTGATGAGTGAATTTAGGGAATAATTTCACACACGCTTTGTCCAAAATCAAATAATTTCATAAGCCTTAAGGCAAGAAAAATTATTTGATTTTGGACAAAACACAAGTGGAATTATTCCCAAGTTTCACGAGTATACATTGTACCATTTCATCAGCTATAAATCATGGTTGACAAATCGCAATCATAGGACGTGGGTTTTTTCGAAAGTGGACACCATTTTGGCACGGTAGAAAAAGTTGCCATGGTAACTCATGTTATTAATTGAATTATTTTATTGAACTTATTGCAAGAATTTTATTGTACACTTGGATTCTATTGAAAGTAATATAAACAAATGATTATTTTTAGATTTGAAATAAAAATTTATGCATTCACAAACTCTAGAACTTGTTCTTTTTTCTACGTAAAATCGACTAACCTTTCATCCATTTCACTTTTTATTAACATTTACTGGCTTAACGTCAGGTTTTTAAATGCTATTATTTACAGAGATATTGTAAACATTTTGCTGTGATTTTGTGCACTAAAACACCAACATTTTAAAAACATTTCACATACTTTACCCCTCCAGTTTTTCAGACATTGTATTGACATTTCCTGCCTTCTGTCAGGTTTTAAATACTTAATTTACAGAGATATTGTGAACATTTTGCTGAGATTTTGTGCACTAGAACACCAACATTTTAAAAACATTTCACATACTTTTCCCCTCCAGTTTTTTTAAGGGTTTTTGTGGACATTTTATAGACATTTCATGCATTCTTCTCACTCACTTTTTACAGAGATAACACTGACATTTTATATGGATGGATCTACAGAGATTTTTTCTCGTGTAAATTTTACAGAGAAAGTAAAGAGATTTTACAGACATTTTGTACTTATCGCATAAAATCTCTGTAAATTTTTCCTTCAATTTACATAGATTTTATTGAGATTTTGTACACATTTTATGTCATCGTAAGGACGAAAATGTGTTAAATTTTACAGACTTTTTATGGAGTTACAAAATCTCTGTAAGTGTGCAAATTTACAGAGATTGTAATTTACAAAGAAAATGTGGACATTTAACAGAGATTTTACCAACTTTTTGGAAGTCTGTAAATGGTTCAAGTTTTCCAGTGTTATCTGGGCTTTTGTCAGCCCCCTTCGTTCCCAATTGTTTTTTTACCAATCCCCGGTGCCCGAAAGGAAGTGCCTGCGCCTGCTTTTGTACATCATCAAGGATATCACAATGGTGGGGAGGACTCTAGAGCTATCGCTAAGTTTATTATTGCTGATGTTAAACGTAGGATCCAAGTTGACATTCATCGCTTTTCTCAGGCTAAGTTTAATTCTATCTAGGTTCATCTTTGTCGAATAAAGACATCAAAATCAATGAAAAACGAAAGTCTTCCCCTTCTTTGCTTTTGCGCTACGCGTTTCACCGCTGTTGCGGCTCTTCAGGCACAGCTATTTATATATATATAACTGCGGACAGTACTGTTTCGACTTTCTGGGCCTCATCAGTGCAGTGCTGATGTCTGGGATGGAGGTTAAGCTTATAAAGCCACCCAAATGTCCCACGCATGATTCCTGTATTGGGAAAGAAACAGTGCCGCTGCTAAGCGGGTGTTGACTCACACAGCATATGAGCGTTCTGGGCCTGATTGCCACTTCTATGATTTTTTCTTGTTTCATGATTTCTTTTGTTGTCATTGAACACACTGGTTCGATTCACAAAGTCCCACCATACAATGAATACTAACCGAGGTTGGATTTGAGATTAATTATCGTTTTAGGCCTAATTAGGTCTAAAAGGTTATTATACAAAAATTTTGGTTTATCAACGGAGTTGATAATGTAAATTGACCACCGTACAGAGATTCTAAAAGCTGACGTTTCGAGCGTTAGCCCTTCGTCAGAGCGAATCGAGGGATTATGGGTTACGTGTAGTTTTTATAGTAGAGTAGGAGCTACGCTATTGGTGGTAACATGGCAACGTGAAAAGTAGGAATATATTAGTTAAATGAAAAGCGTTCGTTAATACCGTGAGGATTAAGGGTGCCGATTTGAAAGATGAATTTTTGTTCCAGATTCTTGCGGCTTTCCGTCGTACCTAGATGTAGGGAAAGGCCGCAGATAGCCATGTGTTTTTTGGAGTGGTTAGGCAGATTAAAATGGCGAGCGACTGGCTTAGATGCATCCTTGTCATTCTTCTCAACATCGCGAAGGTGTTCGCGGAATCGGTCACCTAGTCGTCTACCTGTCTCACCAATGTATAATTTATTGCATAACGTACAGGTTATACAATAAATGACATTTGCGGAGGTACATGTGAAACGATCGGTGATCTTAACAGATCGCTTAGGTCCCGATATCTTGCTAGTGTTAACAATGAAAAGACAAGTTTTGCATCGTGAGCGCGCGCATTTGAAAGTGCCGGGTTGCTCGTTGGTTTTGTGCGCGCTTCTAACTAAAAAGTTGCCTACGTTTTTGTCGCGTTTGAATGAAATAAGTGGAGGCTGCGAAAAGATTCTACCAGTCTCGGGATCATTTTGGAGTAATTTAAAATTACTAAGAATGATGC
>NC_090878.1:27032535-27035035 GCF_036669935.1 Montipora foliosa
TTTGAGTGACCCAGGATCTGTTGTGGCGAAAGCCATGTTGTAAGGAGTGCAGATGAGGAACCATGTGATTATAGATTCTGGGAAACACACATCTCTCCAGCACTTTGGAAACGACAGAAAGCAGAGCAATACCCTTGTAATTGTTGACAAGGTTTTTGCTGCCAGATTTGTGAACAGGAGTGAGGTTCGCATCCTTCTATTTATCAGGAAACTGTCCAGAGGCCAGTGATTTGTTAAAAAGACATGTCTGATGAGTTTGTGGTTACCGTCCTGATGCCTATAAATTAGCCAGGTATAAGAAATGAGTTCTCTCAACTGTAGTTTACATTGTAAAATCAGGCTATCCTAAAACAAATTATGCTATCATTGTAGAATCACTGATGCCATACTATTTAAACACTAAATGAAGGTAGTTTCACACTTCAAAAAATGGTCCCAATGTCTGGGGGCAGATGTTAACAAGTACTATCCTGTGGAAACGGCTCACTTCCTACTTCCCTACCCGCTCATGAGGCAACCAGAACAAGTTTGAACAATGAGACGGACTAATTGGTGGAATAACGTGTCACATTGCTAGAAGGTGTTTATAATCCATCAAATATCTTCGCTCGCGTGCGATTGCTGTAAACGTCACGTGACCGAATATTTCTCCAGCTAAAACTGGGGACTATCCAAGAATATTCCCAAGTTTTCAAAACTGTGCGCGTTGCGAAAAAGATTTGAGGGATAATAAACACAATAGCCACCATGTGGCGCGAAAATATGCTACGATATTTGTCCTTGGACATTATCTGTTCCTCAAAGCTCACAGTTTTCCGAGAGCGTAGCTCGAGGAAAACTGTTCGCTTCCGAGAGTGGAGCTCGAGGAAAACTGTTCGCTTTGAGGAACAGATAATGTCCAGGGACAAATATCCTAGCATATTTTCGTGCCACATGTACATATGTATAGTGGTACTTTCCTCTCTTACCATAGGGCATTGGGCTTCGTGACACTGTAAACTCGCCCCTGGACTGTTCTAAAACGACGCAAAGCACGGCTGACCGGATCGAATCTGAAAATAGACTGCCTAACTCTGTTTCTTTGAACGAGGAGACCTCGTCCTCTGAGAGCCCCTAACACCATTCGCTCACCAGAATTGAGTGACAGAGAGAGTACATCCCTGACAACAATGTCCAAGGCGTTGTCTGAAATTTGACTGAACTCCTGTTCTCTCGCAGGCCATCCCATTTCTTGACGCCGTCGTCTCAATGTTCGCTCCGAAACACAAAAGAAACTTAAAATTTTTCTCCATGTGAAACCCACGCTTCTGAGACCCCAAATTTGAAATTCTGTAATCTTGTATATCGGCCTTCCTTGTCTTCCATTATGCACTGTTTCGCAAGTGTAACTTTGGGGCAATACAAGACTGCCTCCTTCCAGCAGAAAATCTTGTCGTGACTGAAAGTGAAAGACGTTACTCTCCAAACGACTGATCAACTCTTGTAATTCCCGAGTTAAAGAAAATGTGACGTTGATCTGTTGAGCGAGTACTGATGCACACACTCGCAGTAAACCTATAAAGTCTTCTCCTCTCCGTGCAAAAAATCCACACATATCGATATTATCGGACAAATAGTGGCGTTCCATCTCGCACAGTAACGATGGCACAGTAAAAATGACACTTTCCAGATCAGAAACAGTTTGAGCCGCCATTTTGGAATAGAGCGCACGCAAAGAATGATGGGTTGAGCCAGCAATCGATAAGCCAAACATTCAATCGATAGCAAGTTGTACGAAAATGTCAAAGAAGTTTTACGAAAATTCTCACAAGCTCAAACGGTTTCGACAAGTTGTATGTTGGAAAACAAGTTTTGTATGTTTTAACTAAAGTAGCAGAAACGTTAAGACAAGTATACTATTAGGAAAACATGTGGTACACAATTGGCTAAAAGTTGGATGTATGTAGCAACAAGTTTTACTTGCAGAAAACAAGTTGTAGATGTGGAGCTACAAGTTATCCTTGAAGAGCACAAGTTCTATATAAATCGGCAGAAGTAGTTTTGTCCGCTACGGCGCGTCATATAACCCTGCGATGGACTGGTATCCCATCCCGGGGGGAGTAGAAATACTCCTAGTCGCTTCATGCTACAGAAACCGGAAATAAGCGCGGGCCTGATGGGCCTTCTAGGCTAGTAAGCAGACTTTACCTTTACCTGATCAACAAAGTAGTAAAAAGGACCGGAGCTTATGCCTTATCAGAACGACCACATACAATGGCGGACTCAGGTAAAAAGACAATTTTATTCAGGTAACTTGATGCTAATTTTAACGAGAAAGATATGCTTAGAAAAATTAATAAAATCTTTTGCCGTAAAACAAAGTAACAGAGGTGTGTAAATGAATAAAAATTGTCAATTTGATATCCAGTTAGAAACTATGACATGGCCACATTTTGACTTCACTATTAGGCCAGCCAGTCAGGAGAAGGGAAGTCGCCACAAAGGGACATAAAGCGCATTA
>NC_090878.1:27040035-27047535 GCF_036669935.1 Montipora foliosa
ATTGACGACCAGCAATGCAAATTCTACCTCGAATAGGAGAAGTCCGCCAAGCACCTCTCATTTGGTCAACGTAAAAGAAGGATGAAGGTCAGGACCGTTCCTAATCCGAACACGACCGCAACTGACTCCGCAGTCCAAAAATTTGCGAAAAGGTATTCAAAAAATAAAGGAAAGCACTGTTGTTATTTTCTCTTGTTTCAAACGATAACAAATCCTCAATTAGCATAATATAAATGGACATTTTACCAACGTGCATCCTTAATAACGAGTGCTCTTAATGAATGCCAAGCGCGAGGCCAATTGTAGAATTAAGTTTTTAAAAAGAAATCCACACACATCAAGAGAATATGAGGTAACCACTGCACACTAGAGCGATCAGCTTAGCAAAGTCTCACTCGTGACTGTTGGCGTAAGCAAATATTTTCAAATGAAAATGGCGACATCAACACTGCTATTCGCTATTTTGATTTTAAAATATTTGTAACACGCATGCGTATTTGCCTCATATTGTAAGCTGATAGCTTGCGCGCATGCACACTTGAAAGAAATGTTCACTCGTGCGCAAATTTACTCATCATGTTGAATATTCGGCACTGATGGCATGCATTAACATTAGCGCTCTAAACGCCACCGCAAGCTGGGGGAACTTGCCTACCTCAACAGTCACGAGTGAAACTTTGCTAAGCTAATAGCTCTAGTGTACGGTGGGCTTAATAATGCAGATTTCTGTGCCAAATGATAGTTATTTTCAATCTATTTTTAGATTTCGCGCCACGCAGGGTGGTTATTTTTAACACCAGCCCCATGGCCTCGCGGTGACCAATCCCCATGGCATGGGACGCATCGATTCACTGCTAAAATTAAATTTTAAAAGATGCCATTGCTCTTTTTTATTAATTTTTAATTATTTTTCGTTACTTTTTTTTACAAAAGGGACACTACAACTAACACTACGCTCAGCACTACATACAATACTTAAAGTTCTTTACTGAAAGTACACTGCATTAACTGCTAAAAATACCTTACACGACTCACAATATGCTACTTACACTGCACATCTAACATTCATTCAAACAAAAATAAAACAAGCAAAGGAAACCTACTGTAGAATAGTAATAATATTGATCAAAGGCATGGCATAAAAGTGCTACTAGCTTTGGGTGCCAACAAATGTTTGTTCAGATTTGTACAAATAGTTTATTTGGAGATTAGGGGTGTTCAGTGCATTCACTTTTTCAAAAAGGCCAAAATAAAGGCTCCCATTTATGACAAAAACATGGATCGTTCCTTTCCATTTCATGATAAAACTTCAGAAACGGTAAGATTCTTCGAGAAAATTATCATTCCTGGAGAGTCGTGTATGGTACCCTAATCCCAGAGGTTTTTCTTTCTTTTTCGTCTTGCAGGAAATTTGGCCTTGAGGTGGCGACAACGAATTAACGAAAAATCCTATGAATCTCATTTCCATGCAGACGCCAACTGTCACGTTATCTCAACCTCCCCTTACTTTACTTTACTTTACTTTACTTTAATAGTTTCAGTTCAAGTACATTAATACAAAAACTAGGAGAGCCTCTAAACAGGAGTCTAATCCCTAATTAAAAGAGGTTATAGAAATTGATCGGAATGGAACAAGATCGATTTAAGGTCATGCTTAAAAGTATTTGTAGAGTCAGATTTCCTTAAATTTAATGGTAAATCATTCCAAAGCTTAACCATACGGTGAAAATATGATCATTTTAGTACGTTTTTTCGAGCATGCTTCATTTTGTTGCAAAGTTCAGTGTTTCTAAGCTTATAGGATGCATTACCAGTAGGCTCCAGATAGTTGGAAAGGTCTATTTCACATAAACCTTGTCTACATTTAAAGAAAAAATTTATGTCAAAGTACTTTCTTCTTGATATAAGAAATAATAGCTTCAGATCTTTCAACCTTTCCCTGTAAGGCTTGTGCTTAATAATGACTTTGGTCGCCCTCGTCTGGACCCCTTCCAGGATATCGACCAGGTAAACTTGATGGGGAGACCAGACTTCACAAGCATACTCCAAGTGGGATCTCACGAGGTGTATGTATAATTTTAGAAAAACATCTGATATGAGACGTCTACCACAGGTTCTTTTAATGATTCCTAGCATCCGAATAGCACTGTTGACTTTGAGCATGATGTGATCATGCCAGGATAAATTGTGAGACATAATTATTCCCAGGTCTTATTCTTCCTTAATTAGGGTTAGGACATCGGTACCAAGATGGTAGGTTGCACACACAGGGTTTCTCTTCTTAGTAGTTCGGAAATGCTACACTTAATTGGGTTGAAATTCATGTCCTAGGTTTCACACCAGGTGTTTACAGAGCTTATGTCAACCTGCAATATTCTGCAATCGATGTGGGTAGTTATGGCTCTACATAACTTTGCATCGTCGGCAAAGAGATGTAAAAGGGAGTCAGTAGATATAACAGAGTCAATTAATGTAAATAAGAAACAGTGTAGGCCCGATAATAGAACCTTGTGGTACACCCGACGTAACTGGTTTCCACTGACAAACCATACCCTCGATAGTGACACGATGTCGTCTATTTGACAGATAATCCTCGATCCAGCTTAGAAGTGGGTCTCGAAAGCCAAGGTTTCGTAGTTTATACAAGAGCTTCTGATCGGGGACCCTGTCAAATGCTTTGGCCATATCCAAGTAAATTGTGTCGACTTGACCACCAGAGTCAAGTGGAGAGGTCAGAAAATGGACATACTGGATCATTTGAGTGACCCAGGATCTGTTGTGGCGAAAGCCATGTTGTAAGGAGTGCAGATGAGGAACCATGTGATTATAGATTCTGGGAAACACACATCTCTCCAGCACTTTGGAAACGACAGAAAGCAGAGCAATACCCTTGTAATTGATGACAAGGTTTTTGCTGCCAGATTTGTGAACAGGAGTGAGGTTCGCATCCTTCTATTTATCAGGAAACTGTCCAGAGGCCAGTGATTTGTTAAAAAGACATGTCAAAGGGCCAGCGAGTTCCAATGTAAGATCCCTAAGAAGGCGAGAGGCCACTTCGCATCTCCTAACTCAGTTCTGAGTTGTTATACTAGCTTTAAGCAGTTAAGGATAAGGTCGAAAGACCTGAACTTGAAATTTTAAGTGACGCATTCGTTGCCGTCCCATCGAAGATCTTAAAACTCCATATTAGGGAGTTAAAGAAACGACGACGGCTACGAAAATGCGCACATAAAAACATGTCACATGGTTCAAAGAAAAAACTTCCGAAATAAAATTTTTTTCAAGGCAGCTTTAAAAGACGAAACCAAAACAGCACTTTTTAGAGAAATAGAAGGGCATTCCATAGTGTAGGAGCACAAAAAGAAAACGCACGTCTCATTATTTTCACCAAATCGATCAAAAAATACCATGGCTCCAGATACCCGTTGAAATAAAATAAATATCCTCTAAAAACTAAAATAAAAGTGAGAGACAGGCGTTTGGTCGCACGAGCCGAGATAGACTGCTCCCACTGAGTCCCTTCTGAGCGGGGTGGAAAAAGGTTTCTTAAATCTGCTAGGCTCAACACTGTTTAAAATAACAGCAACGGCCTGCTCTTCCACAAAGACAGAAAATTATCTCTTGAAATTACTGGATCGCCTGAAGAATCTTCATTTGCGTCAAAATCAAAGCAGTCGTCCGTTAAGTCTTCACAAAACAATTCCTCCAATTCATTCAGAGTAGACTCGTCGAGTTCGACTTTCGCCGCCATTTTGAATCAGCTTTAAATTCGAGCCCAGTCCGTTGCATTACACCTTTTCGCTCCGATCCGCCCTGCATCTGAGTGAGTCGAACCGCCCGCTTTGGTCACGCAAGCGAGCCGAGGATAGAACAGTGGCCGTGAAAGTCATTATGATATTCGTTATCTACGGTGACCCGTAAGGGACACGCTATTTCATGATCAGTTTTTCTGCTCACAATTCACAAACTTGAAATTTTGAGTTTGTGGACTCAAAATTTCGAGTTTGAAAATTGGAAGCAGGAAAACTGATCACGAAATAGCATGTCCCTTACGGGCCACCGTAGTTATCTTCACCAAGCTATAGTGCAGTACTTTTTTAGCGGTTTTTGTATCAGAACAAAACATTTTATTTGAACATCTCAAAATGAACAGTACTATGGGACTGGTGAAAATAGCGAATTGGGACAGATGTTTTCCATGTCAGGTGATTGATTCTTAAAATTAAACAATGATTTTGATTGGTTTAGTAAAAGCGAGGTTTATTTATTGCGCGCCAAGATCAGTTTTTCGGACTTACAAAGACAAAAGCTAAGAATCCTCGACGAGAGTGAATTCATTGGAACGTTTCAAAATGGTGAAAAGTTTGCTTGAACCTCGAGATTTTCATATATTGCCACCGTAAAGCAAGTGCAAGAAGATGAAGTGTTGTTGGGCTTCATGAAATGCGACACTCTTGTATTTGGCACTTTCCCGACTAGTTGCGGTACTCCAAATTTGAAGTTGTTCTAGAAATTTGTGCCTGCTACATCATAATTGCATAAACTTCCCAAGATCAAGATTGTGGGATTTTCCAGTGATCTGTCCACTCACTGCTCTTGATAATACACACATATATTGAGGCCCACTCTTAGTAATGATGATGTGACGCTTGCTGTGAACTGGTGAGCAACAATTCAAAAGCGTGATATTCACAAATCAAGAGTTCATCATTCAGGAAGGAAGGTGACAAAAATCCCTCCAAAACAAGGCAAATTTTTCGAAGACCCAATCAGGTTTTTTGCTCTTCCAACTGTGTTTTTCGCATCGTACACCGAAGAATCTTGTTTCTTCTTGTTCGCGGCTGTAAATCCGAAAACAGCTAATATTCACGTCATGCCACATTGTTCATCTTCGTAAGAGTGCACCTTCGATCAAAAGGTCCTCAAGAGTCAGAGCGAGTTGTAAAATATGAAAATTTGGTTTTATAAAACAAGTGGATAAAGGTCGAATTGACACCTTTCTTCTTTGTTGTGTTTAAGTCAATGTATAGCTAGCTCTGTTTTCATTTCTCTTTTACCCTTATCGTTGTTGTATTGTAGTTGTCTGAATAAAGTGAACTTGAACTTGTCTGAATAAAATGAACTTTAACTTGAACTTGGATCTGGAAAGGTGACGTTTCGAGCGTTAGCCCTTCGTGAGAGCGAATTAAGGAATTGTGAGTTGTTGGTGGTTTATATAGTGGTAGGGAAGAGCTTTGTCATTGGTGAAAACGGAAATATGGTGACATGAATTTACGAATAAATTAATAGAACGAGAGGCGCCCGTTGATTCCGTGGAGATAAAGAGCTCCAATTTAAAATTGAACTTTTGGTGTTTTTTGCTTTGTGTGTTTCCGTGGTGTAAGGAAAATCCGCAAATTGTAATGTCACGGGCAAGTGTGGTTTGAAAGATTAAACTGGTTTCGACGGATTTGAGTGTTTTTTTTTTGTTTGCAGAAGCGGTTTCCTGTTTCACCTGTGTAGATCTTCTTGCATAATGTGCACGTTATGCAATCGGTGACATTTGCGGAGATGCACGCAAAGTGATCAGTAATTTGGGCAACCCACAATTCCTTCATTCGCTCTCATGAAGGGCTAATGCTCGAAACGTCAGCTTTCCTAGCTCAGCTTTCCAAAATCTTTCACGGTGGTAATTCGATTTTTTATCAACTCGTTTGATAAAACCAAATTTCCATGTTTCACTCTCCCACCGACGCAGCACCACACTGAGCTTCCTTATAGAAACTAGAAATTTGTTCGAGTTAAATAATAATATGGAAATTCCCATAAGAAGGATAAACTGATGGAAATCGCCACGGATTATATGCCCCGGTGTACTTGATGATTTAGGACAATGAGTAGCGAGTCTGAATGTTTTCCTGCTACACAGGGGCGTGCTATGATCAGAACGATCCGTCCTAAAACCCAGTGGAAATGCCTGAATGCGGTCACCCCAAAAAAGCCTCATATTTATAAATACACTGACTTGTTACACGACACAACCAGAACAAAACCAGAATTCGATTAGGAAGGAAGGCATAAGGAGCCCTGTTTGCAAACAAATATTCCCTTAAGTATATAAAGTGCACATTTGCATTCAGCGGCAAAAATTTTTGGACAAAACTGAATCAAGTTTTGTCATCATTGCGACAGGCCATACTAACGAAATTGAACTTGGAATTTTACACTTGTGTTCTACACTTTTGAAACTGTACTAATATATCTTTTTTACGGCTTAAAACGTACAGTTATTTGCATTTGGACTTTTTTATACAAGAAAACTCTTTGTCGCAATTAATAAAATTGACATTGAAAAATGCTCAATTAAATAACTAGCAGTGTTGAAACAGCTGTCGGGGAAAAAAAACTGAAGACGGATGAATATTGTTTCATGGCTCCTCAAGGTTATTTGGACCATCTAGAAGCTTTAAAAAAGGAAAGACTTTATCTTATTGTGTCTTTTATCAATGCACAAGCATGTACCCTGAATATCAACTTTCATGCCGTCAGTCATGGTTGCGGGGCAACCAGTGACACCACCCGATGTGATCAAATTAAATTTGATCAGGACCGTTGCAGTGGATCGACAACAGTAAAAAAACGAGATCGCCATTAAAGTTTGAAAATCGTGGTCGGAATGTTAATGAATGGGCAATTGAAGCCTTTTTCATGACTGGGACAAATTAGTAAAAACTTAAAATATAAATAAGGCTGTCTGAACATCAATCAATAAATCAAACTTTTGACACTTGTTTTTGTTGCCTATTGTATTTAGTTGACACATTTCATTTCCAATCGTGATAACAGAAATACGTCATTGTCTTAAGATTTAAATATCAAAACAAGGTCACCCTAAACTTTTGTAAAGCGGAAAGAAGGATATCCAACAAAAGACAACGAACAGTGAATGCAGCAGTGTCTCCACAGTAGATTGTGTATTTAATTTATAACAGCCAGTAATTATAAACCACCCCTCAAGAAGTTTTCCGGCAGCAAGGCTGACCACTGATCAGGACAGTTCTAGGGACGACAGTGAGAACAGTGAGAACAGTGAGAAGTTCCCACTAGCTTCATATTGGTACCAATGGCAACGGGCGAAGGATTTCCAATAGCAATTGTCGTTTTATATTCTTTGTTTTATTGCGTGGTGTTTCTTCTATCGGTTGTGGGGAACGTTGTAGTTCTATGCATCTGTTATAGAATGATAAAGATAAATCGACAGTCTTCCATTAAATTTTTCATTGCAAACTTAGCCTTCTCTGATTTAACCTTTACGTTGCTAAGCCTATTGAACTGTATCAATTTTTTCTGGACGTGGCTTGGTGGTAATGCTACCTGCAAGTTACAAGGTTTTCTGATTGAAGCATGTTACACAACTTCAATAATGACCCTTGTTGTGATAAGCTTTGAACGACGCAAGGCTGTAGTAACACCCTTCGAGGTAAGAATGGGCGCATCCGAAGGCACACACAGGAATCTCAT
>NC_090878.1:27052535-27055035 GCF_036669935.1 Montipora foliosa
AGCTTTGAGCGACGCAAAGCTGTAGTAACTCCCTTCAGTGCAAGAGCGACAGCAACAAACAACAAGAAAAGAAAGATCATAGCTATTTGGACTGCTAGCTTGGTGATTGGATCGCCTTTGCTTTACGCCTATCAAGTTGATATGCACCCGAGTGGTTTATTGCTTTGCACCAATACATCTTTTGGAGATTTAGGAAAACAAGTGTACTACAGCATTCACGGAGTGTGTACTTTCATCATTCCTTTGACGTACATGATATATGCGCAAAGCACCATATTTCTGACTTTGCGCTCAAGAGCCTTAACCACACGAAACAGTTTCACAACAGCGCCCAACAATTGCCATCGAAAAGTTGCCAAAACTCTTGCAGCTTATTCCTTTGCTTTTGCAGTTTGCTGGGCACCTTTTATGATTAATCGAACGTTGGCGTATTTTCACCTCGCTGACGGAGCAGGAGAGTATACGTGGATAGGTTGCCAGCTTCTCATTTTTCTAAACACGGTTTTGGATCCAATTCTGTACGGAATTTATGGAGAGAACAAAAAAGCATCCTTGAGACATTTTTTCACATGTACACGTTTTCATATGTCTACTAGAACAGCTGACATCAGCTAAATTCGCAGATGCCCACGCACAACTTAGTTGTCATTCCTCTTGCGGATTCTTACGCTTTAAAACATCCGTCAAAACAAAAACACAGTTCTTATAATGATTTTATTTTCATTGCTATATATGCAAATAGGGTAAAGGAAACGGAGCAAAAAATCGAATATTCAAAATTGCAAAGAGGTGTGTAATTGGCCTCGAGCAATGAGTTTTGTCTATGTGGTCCATTAAACGACAGGTTGTTTAAGTGATCCCAAAGAGGACCGCAAAGATTTCCCGTGGCCTTATTTCTGACCACAGTCAAGCTTAAGGGCTCTGGATACCGATTTAGTAGATTCTCATTCCGAATTAAACAAAAATGCAATATTTTTTGCGATCATTGGCATACTACGGGAAACGCAATTTTAAAAAAAAAAATGCTCGTGGGCAACCTGTTTACAGTGCATGGGGTTCATTGAAAGTCATTTTCAGTCCATAAAATATTTTAAATGCAGGTGGTTTTGAGTGGAAAAATTAAAGTTCATACCTTAACTTGAAACCATCACCACGTGGTTTATTTGTTCAGAACTTAAGCACGTGTAGCCTCCCACGCAGACATTCTAGGGCTTCGCCACGCGTTCCTCCCCCACACCCCACGAGCTCGTGGGAGAGGAACGTGACGAAGCCCTAAAAAGGGTGACACATGGTTTAACATTTGTTGTTGTTCAAAAAATGTTGAACAGTGTGTCATGGCTTTAGAATGTCTGCGTGGGAGGCTAAAGCACGTGAGGGTGATTTCATCACTCAGTAATGTGGTGGAAACTAAAAAGAAAGGCGTTTATTGACAACAGAGATAAGCATACATATATACATATATATATATATGAAAGAAAAAGACAAATAAACTACAAGTTCATCCCTACAAGCCTGTTTCGTGGTCGCCCACTCATCAGGGGATTTAATGAGAATAAACTTTACCATCGCTTATATACAATATAGTTTGTCTAATTTATGCAGTGCGAAATTAAGTTTAGTTATTGCGCAGGAGGGCTTTGTTTCTGTGGCGGCAAGAAGACACGAGTTCGTTACGTTTGTTTAGTGTGGATAGTTCGGGTCGGCAGATGATTAGGAATTTTTCTTTGAGGCAGAGGTTACATCTTTTGCTTGAGGTGTTGTACGGCGAGTGCGATGAGAGAATGCGCCAGGAAATAAAGTGTTCGATGTTGTTGTGTTGGTGTTGGTGTTAGTGTTGGTGTTGTCGATGATGTTGTTGTTGTTGTCTAACCCTAACCCTAACCCTAACCCTAACCCTAACTCGTGCCTTCTTGCCGCCACAGAAAAAAAGCCCTCCTGCGCAATAACTAAACTTAATTTCGCACTGCATAAATTAGACAAACTATATTGTATATAAGCGATGGTAAAGTTTATTCTCATTAAATCCCCTGATGAGTGGGCGACCACGAAACAGGCTTGTAGGGATGAACTTGTAGTTTATTTGTCTTTTTCTTCCATATATACTGCGCTCTACTTCTATGTATTGAGCACTGCTTTACGAAAATCAAGTTTCACACTTTATATACATATATACATATATATATTTACACGATTTTAAACGTAAACTAATTTGCGAGGCAATAAAATTAATACTACTACTACTACTACTACTACTACTAATAATAATAATACTAATAATAATAATAATAATACTAATAACAATAATAATAATAATAATAATAATAATAATAATAATAATAATAATTCAACTCCAATTTATATAGGACCATATAGCGCCAAAATTACAATATATAATAAGACGCTTTGCAATACATAATTGAATAAAATCGGTATATTCCGAAAGAATTAATTTAAAATGATCATAAACTGTATGCTAACTTCATAAAAGATATGTCTTTAA
>NC_090878.1:27060035-27067535 GCF_036669935.1 Montipora foliosa
GTCTGCGCTACTTCATTCACCTATGAAATCCTGAAGAATATGGATGAAAAGCGCATGTCAGTTGTGGTACTTGACATGACTAATGCGTTAGATAGCATACGACATGATATACTTCCATCAAAGCTCTGTAGAATTGGAATATCTTCATCTGCGCTTGTCTGGTTCAGCAGTTACCTATCAAGCCGTAAGCATGTAGTGAGGATTGCAAATGTTGCCTCAGAGCAATTGGAGCTAAGCTATGGCGTCCCCCAGGGCTCCATCTTGGGTCCAGTACTATTCACCTTATACGTCAACGAGCTGATGATACTAAGCTAGAGCTTCTTGCCCTGCCACCAAGCCAAATTATTGATTGTAATTTATTTGGTAATTTATTCATGACTATTTTTTACATTGTGGCTGAAAAGCCCCTATGGGGGAGCTTCAATAAATGTATAAATGTATAAATAAACTTACCATACACTTCTAAACTAACAGAATGTTCAGCTTCTGATCAGGTGTTTGCACACGTCTTCCAATAGACTCTATACTGATCTGCAGTCAGCGTACGTGAAAAATCACAGCACTGCACTGCACTGAAACGGCTCCTTTGAGAGTAAAGAACTATACTTTGATGAACATCAATAAAGGTCATGTGACTCTACTAGTTCTCCTCGATCCGAGTTCAGCCTTTGATAATGCGGACCACGGTGGTCTGCTAAAGTCTTCAATGGCCGTTTTTATACTAGAGACGCATAATTCGTCTGGGACGAACTTGGGCAAACATTTTTTCTGCGTCTGTTAAATTCGTCTAGTATAAAGACGGCCACAAGACGCATTATGCGTCTGGACGAAGAATTTATTTTAGTGCGTCTTCGAAGACGCACTACACTGGAAAGTTCGTCCAGACGCATTATGCGTCTAGTGCCCGTCTTTATACTGGCCGAAATTAACAGACGCAGAAAAAATGTTTGCCCAAGTTCGTCCAAGACGAATTATGTGTCTCATATAGTTCGTCCCGTCTTTACACTAGACGGATAACATGAGAGACGCATAATTCGTCTGGACGGATTATGCGTCTCTAGTATAAAAACGGCCAATCTCGATTTGGGGTTTCTGCGAATGTTTTTCGCGTCGTACTTATCAATAGGGAGCTTAAGCACGCGCGTTTTTGAGACGCAGACGGCAACCGAAGTGAGTTGTTTTCCCCTTTAACTTGCTTTCATACAACCGCATTTACATTGCTAATCCATTAAAGATGATTAGTATATCTGGGAGACACCACTGTCCTGGCACGCGAAACGTTAGGGACTTTAAGCAAGGACGCGGACGACGGCTACGAGAACGCCACAAATTTGCATATTCAGTAGGCAAAAACAATAGCTTTGCACGTTCTGCACGTGCGTTTTACATTTTGATACATTTCTTTGCCGTTCTTGGCTTGACTACGACGTGAAATGATCAAATTTGAGGTCATGTGGAGGACGAGAACACATGACGACGAATGTTCAATTTTCTCTCTGAATATCCACACCGTTCTCATCAATTTTATTCTTGGATTGTGCATTCACACTTCCCAAGCCGAACGACATGGAATAATCGCAGAATTAGTACGGTAACGGGAAATAATATTTTTTGGCAACGTTCTAGTAGCCGACGTCGTCCTCCTTGCTTATATTAAGATCCCTGTTGTCTTCCCGTTGCCGACCGCGTCTCAAAAACGCGCGTGCTCAAGCTCCCTAACAGGAAGCAACGCATTACAATCAATGGGAATCTCTCTGAGAGCTTCCCCTTGCAGTACGGTGTTCCACAGGGTTTCTGTTTGGGCCCTATTTTGTTTGTTATGTACGCTTTAAAGCTTTTTGAGATCATCAGTTGTCAATTGCCTGATGTTCATTGTTACGCAGACGATACACAGCTGTACTTATCGTTTAAACCAGATTCACATGCAAATCATGTTAAGGCAGTTACTCCAATGCAGTGGTGTCTAAAGAGATGTTTTTTTCACCTAGAAAAATTTGATCTGTTCGGATATCTTAGCTGAAAATTGAAAAAGAGTTCAAAATTTTAGGGAATGATATCTTCATTTCAGAAATTGCTAGCTGAACGTTACCTTTTAAGAACTTCCAACCGAACCATTTGCTCAGGTGGCCAAACTACTTTTCCCAGGTTGCGAATCTTTTAAGTGATGCTTTAGTAAATAACTCTGTCGCTGTCTGGCAACGTAGAACCGAAATTCTTAGAACAGTTTGACTCTCCCGAACACACATTTCACTGAAGATTATCGTTGGGTGCCTCTGAACAACACTGAAACTGAAATATTCGATACTTTCAGAAATATGTCCGCTACTTTCCAAAACTATCGGAAAACCCTGTCTGGGACTGCTGAATTTCATGTTCTTATCTTTTGGAAAATTCTAGGACTTTTTGCAAATAATACTGTTTACTGACGAAATTGACAAACATATTTAAGTAGTTGGATTGATTCAAAAAGAAAAAAATCTTTTATTTTAATCGGATCAGTTCGTGACGACTGGTGATAATTTAAACAAGAATGTAATGTCATTAACTTTTGAAAGTCGAACACAATATGCTCTCAATATTTACAGAAAGAGAATTGGAGCAAAGGTACATATTTTTTAATTCAAAAAGCACGAAAATTGCACACACTTGTATTGCTGTGTGGCAACTGTTTCCACTCAGCCTACTAAACCGTCTGGAAAAATTGCGAGTCATTGGTCGTGGATGTAGAAGGTGTGAATCTTTTCGTGATATACCAAGTCTCTACATTAACAAAAGTATCGCGAAAAATGCTCTTTCAGTATTTCTATTTATTTCTTTGTTTATAAGTTTGTTGGGTAAATTTTAACTTTCAAGACGTGAACAATGGGGGAAAACATGAAATAACTCTCCCCTCTTAAATATAATTTTTTCCGTTTCGTGCTGCACTGAACATCACAAGCTTTTAAACAATAAATAGACGGAATATGAGCGACAGATCTCTATCGCATTTACAAATTCGAGGCGAAGCCCAGAGTTAGTTAAGGTAATACAGATCTTCCAGGAATTTTTTTTGTAATACTCGATATTTTATTGACGAAAACTCAAGGAAAAGTTGATATAGATGAAGTGAAATCTGTATCTGATTTACAGATATCGATAAACAAATGAAATGATATATGAAATGAATCATATATTGAACTGCGGATATCAAATCAAGTGAAGCTATGATCCTCGCAGTTTTAGCAATTGCGAAGAGAAGCCTGAAAATTTCAGGACTTCAACGGGGTTTGAGCCCGTGACCTCGCGATGCCAGTGCGACGCTGTAACCAACTGAGCAATAAAGCCACTGAACCTGGGAGCTGGTCATTTGTTGCTTCTAATGTTCGCGTGATAAATGAATCAACGAATGAAATTATATATGAAATGAATCAAATACTGAGCTGCGGATATGAAATCAAGTGAAGCTATGATCCTCGCAACTATGAACGCAATTTTAGCAGTTGCGTAGAGAAGCCTGAAAAATTCAGGAGTTCAACGGGGCTTGAACCCGTGTCCCCGCGATGCCAGTGCGACGCTCTAACCAACTGGGCTATGAAGCCGCTGATCCTGGGAGCTGGATGAATATATATAGTGCCGAGGACTGTTTAGGATGACATTGACTGACGCCCGTTTCGACAACCTATGCTGAAGTCATCTTCAGAGTCAAGCGACTTGTGTAACGTCAGTATGGTACAAACACTCTGGTCGTTTTTGTGATTGGTCACATCATATTTAATTGCTTCCTCTTTCATTTCAATGAATTTGTAGCAAATGATTTAGGCCGCCTGGAAAGTGCCATTTCCTTTTAAATTGGTTGTAACAGCTTCGTGGAAAGCCCAACGTCCTTTATCGTTCACTAAGTTCATACATGACTCAGCATGTATCAGCTCCATTAAAGGGGCCCGGCACTGTCGTGCGCAGTATTTTTCACACGCAGAGATTTTAACAGAAGTTACGTTTTTTGGCTTTTTCTGTTAAGTCTAGACTAAATGCGGCTTTAGATACGCACAAATATATATATTTATCTATTATCGATTATTTGGAGTCCGAGAAATAATAGCGAACACAAATATGATGCCATGTTGTTCACTGACAGCTGAATTCAGTAAAGTGTGACCGGCAACACTGTTGCCGGTTCAAGCACTCACACAGAAATATATTTTTTCTCTGCGTTATAGTACTAAACATATCAGATTAACATGCCATTTCAAAGCTGAAAGAGAGCGCATTAAATTTCAAGTGACGACTTTAAAGTCGAAAGACGGTAAAGCAGAGAAAAACTTCACACGTGTTTTACTCACCGCTTGCAGTTTTATAATTTGTGCAACAAATAAACACAACTAGCGCACTTCCGTTCATCTAAATGCAGGTTTTAATTCTTTCAGAGCGAAGATACTGAAGGTCTATCAACAAGCGATGATGTGGTGGTCTCTGACGTTTAACAAATGAGCCACGAAGACGGACTTCTTTGCTGATAGCGAAACGACTGACACTATTACACCATACGTTGAATTTCTTAAGAATTCACGCCTTACAAAGTTTCTCATCATTGTAGATGCTGCATTGGTACTTTGACTGCTCTTCTTTGCTATCTTGAGGCGATTGAATCACTATTTGTGCGCTGAGTGTTTAAGATTCTGCATGCAACAGTGGTCAACCATATTGTCTGCACCTCTCCAAACCTGAAAAGTTCAGGCTGAATTTTTCAAGTTTCGATTCCAAAACCTGGCGCATGCGCGTCCGTGACAATGCCCTCTAAATATAGCCAACTGGTTCTTACCATTTCGTACATGAGTTTATTAATACCAATGCAATACATTGCATGCTTACCCCCGCAATTGACAAATCTCTTTCATCAAACGAAAGCACGCTTTTAGGAAGGAAGAGTTTCCTGCTTGAGAATTTAAAGTTTTTCAATGATAAACCTGTGCAGCTTAACCAATGAAGACCATTTTAACCTTCACTCTTGGGTATACGGTGGACAGGATGTTATTTCATCTTTGAACATGGAAACAACTCATCCATTTCCACCCATTGAAATCTCGCACAACTGTATTTTTCGGCTCTAACCTAACAAATTATTGTGTGACAAATATAAATGGAACAAAAAATGATCTTGAACATTTGCTATTAAGCAAAGTAACAATGACAGTTCAGTTAACGGTGCCTTTTTTCTCTTTGTAACTCTCTAAATATTTCATCAAAACAGGTGATGGAAAGTTTTAAAACTTAAATAAACGCAACGCTTTACCCTTCTGGGTCGAGTTTTTCGACGTAAGGATCGTGCTAAACCAGGTCGAATTCCATGAAAAGATATTGATTTCTCAATTGACATGAAATAGCACTAACCACTCTTCAATTGCAACTAAACTTGACTATTTTCCGTTCCAAAAAGATCATAGTTTATCATCAAAATTTCGCTTGTTAGGTCTCGCACAAGTTTCGCAAAATTAACAAACAAGCACATGACATTTGGACCAAGGTGGCTCTTGACGTAATTTCATTTGACGTCACTTGTTTCGTTGAAAACAAAAAATGCAAAACAGTTTTGGACGTAAAATGAGTTATCGACCCATGCCTCTCACGAGCTCGGTCGTGAGTCAGCTGACCGCCTGTTTTGCTAACTTCATAAACATGTACAATGTGCAACACAAAAAGTGAAATGTCGAGGCGAAAATGGTATAATATCCTTCACAAAGAAATTTATCTTGGCACCAAATGTATTTGATTTCAGTTGCACTTTTAAACAAATGGGCACGAATGACCCCGAAGCTTGGTTTTCACAAAGAAGACTGTTACCAAACGGTCTGAAAATCAACATGTACAGTACAACACCAAAGTGTACTTCGGAAACTCTTAATTACACTGGCACTCAGTTTTGTGATACTAAAAGGTGTAAAAACGAGTCTAAACTTAAGCCTCATCTGGTTGATGTAAAGAATTGTGAGATCCCCTCTTACTTAACCCTTAACATCAAAGATTACTGGAGGTCCCAAGTTGATCCCATGAAAACAGAAAGGATGCAAATTCCTTTCTCGCGGCCAATGCAAAACTGCTCACTAACCGTAGTGACCGGGACGGACAATAGTAAGCGCAACATTAACAGGATGAGAAGTTATGTCTGCCATTTGCGACATAAGACGAGAGATGTCTATAGTTCATAAATAGGTCTGTGCAAGATTGGTTTCTCCAAGTAAGCGAAATGACCACCTCTATGTCGAGTTGCTTTAGCTGGTTCTAGTTGAATCAGAGTGAAATAATCCTTTACGGAGGGTTGGTTTAACTTTCTACAACACAAGTACTAGCCAAGAGATAAGCGCGGTGATTTGTGCCTTGTTTTTTTCATGTCTTCCTTCACTTTCCATCTCATGAGTTCCAAACATGCTCTGGCATCCTCAAAACTATCATGACCATCAACTGAAATGTGATAACAGAACGGAATTTGTCAGCAATTCAAGTTAACTGTTTCATTCCCAAGATCGAAATGTTCATTCTCTTAACTAGTACCAAAAATTTCTTTGAACCTTTCGTTCATAGATTCCTTTTTGGGTAAACATGAGAATTTGTTGCTACATCAAGATCACACCTCTTCAGCTGATAATAATCTTCCTTCTCAATACCTGTCTGACTGACATTTTCTAGAAATTGTGAGGAGAATTTACGCGCTGATCAGTCCTGGTCAAAGGGTTAAGTACCAAGGTGCACCCTTCGACAAACATTGACTTACTGGACAACATGAAAGTCACTGGCTTCTGCTAACACAAAATCCATTCCTTCAAACTGCATTTTTATCACCCTCTTTAGAATCATAATTATTTTATTGGTGTTAAAAAGAAAGAGGTTTGCTGTTGACGTTGGTAGAACTAACGAACAATCGGAGGTTCATTGGTTCGACAACTGCCATCGCCACTGCCATGACGTTTCACGTGACTTCAAGAAAACTCAGCGCCACATTTCATCAAGAAGAAACGTGTGGCGCATTCAAATTGCGAAACAGGAGGAGACTCATCAAATTCCCATGATTAAGTATGAATGTCCATCAAGTGTAGTCCTGAGAAGGCCTACAGGGAGCTTACGAATCGATGACGTTAGCATGACGGCGCCTTCCTGCAAACATTTGAATTTACAATATTTGCAGCAAAGACGACGATGTTCATGCGCGTGCGGTTAATTTTCCCGCCCATTCTGAAGTTTGATGTTATCTTTTCACAAGGCAAGTTGTTCAATCCAAACAAAATGCATAACGTCACAGAAACGAATGCTCGCTTAGTAGAACGAAGAATGATTTGCACTTTTATACCATGTTGACAAGTAAAAAACCAAGAGTTTCCATACTAGAGCTATGAAAGGTTCGATTTGGATAAGAAAACAAACGACGAATGCAAGGCTGATTTCGTTTCTACAGGGTGGAATTTACGACCACTTACAACGGTTTAGTTGTAACTTCGATATCTGTTATTATGCTTGCATCTCAAGCGCTAC
>NC_090878.1:27075035-27107535 GCF_036669935.1 Montipora foliosa
TCAAACTAACAAGAAGTCACATCGCCTAATTTTACTTACCGAACGGGGAAAAAAAATGATGATAGTTTATTCAACAAATCCACGGGGTGACTCTTCTCTCTTAAATTACATTATTGACAGTTAAAGATAATTATCACATAGATAAACTTATAAATTGTAAAACTACAGTAAAAATTAACTAATCGCTTTGTACATTGCACTCTATTACATAAAAAGTCCTTTGAAAGTCTAATAGATTCTAGTAAATAGACCATTTTACAGTGCAGTGCTCAGTTACCTGGCCTTTCAATAAAGGCGCGGCTGGAGTTGACCTTGTTTTGATAGAAACGTCGCTGCTTTTCTTATGTTAATAGAAACTCCTTAGAATTACAACAACATGATTTACAGATGAAAAGCAACGAGGTTTGTATCAAAGCAAGGTCAACTCCAGCCTCGCTTTTATTCAAAGACCTGGTAACTGAGCACATTTTTGCGAGGTGGATGTCTCAGATCATAACCTTGGGTTTGTCGCTATTATAAAAGGCGAGGGTACTCTCCTGAGACCAGACACTTAGTTTAGGAATTGATTGAGAAATGGTGTTTCTGCAGTCATTCAGATCAGGCATGATTGTAGATTGTTGCGTGGTCCGCATAACTGAAAGCATTTGACATTCAAATTATCCTGAAGATCAGCAACACAGATATTAAGTAACAGCGGACCTACAATCGGCGTCAAAATTGTTGAGACACTCTTATCCTTTAGAGTCGATTTCAAGCTCGGCGGCGCAAATGGCCCCCTCCCCCGCGCCCCCGGGACAATGTTGTGTTTTTCTGTTTTCTACGAACCTTGTCGACAGCAGTACAACATTGATTAGGGTGGGGGAGGGAGGGGTATCCCGGAAACGTACTTTCTGGACAAGTTTTCTTTGCAAACAATGAATGTGTCGTTGCCAGTGTGCTCTGTTGGCAAGTGTCTCAACTAATTTTGTCGCCGATTGTCTTTTTCAGAAAACTTCCTTTATACCCTTTATACGGGCACCTATAGTCCAGTCTGTCCATCAATTTGACCACATGAGTGAAAGACTTTTTACAGGTCTAAAAAAATGCGGATAGTTTATTATTCTCGTTTTCGAGCGTGAAAAATGCGTTGTCCTGTGCGAAGCGAAGATTGTGACGTAAGGGCAAAGGACCTGTTCACTTTTGCCTTCTTTAATACGCTATTTGTCAGTAGCGTTAAAGTATGGATTTGTTAAAGGGTTATGCCTCTAACTCCAATTCATCAGAAGAAGCCGATTTTGTTGGTCGAAGTGGTGTCGCAGATGAATGCGAAACAGACATGGTGGCTGTTACAGCCGGGGAACACATTTACTTTCCACGCTCAAATTGCTATGTCGGTGCAAAAAGACTTTCCACCTTGTCGCAGATGCTTTGCAGAGCTGGTTTTGGTGGGAAATGAATGTTTTTGGGAGTAAAGAAACAATATTTTCTCATTTACCACGAGTAACCACGAGTAACCACAAGATTATTATAAAAAGATAATGTAATTATTCTACTTGTTAATTATGGTTACTCGTGGTTACTCGTGGCCACTCCTCCGCGGAGTTCCTAAAATCAGAGTACAGCACTGTTTGCTGCTCTTTTTTTGTCCCAGGAGTTATAAACTGTCTTTGCTATTTATATTTCGCTCTTTTTCATGGGTCATATCCCTTGTAACAAGTTGAAATGGAATTATGTATGGTGAATTTCAAAAGGGAATGCTAAACGTCACGCAATGTTCCGAAAGTATCACTTTATTTCAAGGTATGTCAAATCCAAAACACTGCACAAATCGTCTTGAAATTGTCATTATTTAGTACGATGTCCTTCCTCTCAATAATAAGCGTTTGTGGCATGAACTTAACTTCGCTGCGCGTTCGACATCCACATTTTGGCCGTTGTAAATGACGTTCTCGGTAGTGATTACTTGCGTTAAAATTTCTCTTTTTTTAGAATGCGGTACATCTAAGCCCGTGAGATATCACTTCCCCTGACAATATCATTCACTTTCCGCCCTTCGCAAATAGATGGCAAGCGTATACATGCCCTTATGGCAAGCGTATGCATGCCCTGATCTCGTTAGAAATGTTCTGTGTGAAAACCATGTTCGACACTGAAATGTCTGCAATCATACCAGTGACTGCTACATCACCGTAATAAAGAAAAAGGTGATTTAATATATGTTCTGATTCCGATATGACATGACAACGCATAAACGCCATTGAAATGTGTATATTTCATATATTAATGCAAAAAAACACTTATCAGAAGTCGTCATTACACTTCATACAAAGTTTTTTCATACAGACAATCGGCGTCAAAATTGTTGAGACACTCTTATCCTTTAGAGTCGATTTCAAGCTCGGCGGCGCAAATGGCCCCCTCCCCCGCGCCCCCGGGACAATGTTGTGTTTTTCTGTTTTCTACGAACCTTGTCGACAGCAGTACAACATTGATTAGGGTGGGGGAGGGAGGGGTATCCCGGAAACGTACTTTCTGGACAAGTTTTCTTTGCAAACAATGAATGTGTCGTTGCCAGTGTGCTCTGTTGGCAAGTGTCTCAACTAATTTTGTCGCCGATTGTAGAATGGAGCTTTGTGGTACTCCCAAAATTTACATTTTAAACGTCTGTTTATGATACGTAACATAATTAAGCGTCCATATCAGGACGTTTCTTGAGAAACCTAGTTTACTCATCTTGATGACAAGATTTCTGAAACAAATGCTTTAGAAAAATCGGCGAAAATCATCATAGTTACCCCCGAACACTTCATAGCTTTCACTATCTCATCTGGTATAGCTTGAAGTACAGTAGTGTGCGATTGGCCCTTTCGATATGCAAAAATGTTGCTGTAGTTCACAACATCGTTCTTATCAATGAAATCAGAAAGCTGGCGGAAAATCAGCCGTTCGTGAACCTTTGAAAGCACTGGTACTATTGATATGGTCGTAAATCTTTCTCAGATTTAATTTGGTTCCCTTTGGGAATCGCGCAGATGCACGCCAGCTTCCAGGCTGATGGAAAGTATATATTTTAAGTTCTTGATGCAGTTGTGATGATATCAGTAAGTGGACACCCCAGATAATCTGCAGACATTTTGATTCATGTTTTCGCGGATTCTATCAGATGGACCAGTGGTACATTCATGCAATAAGTTTAGTTTACTTATTTTCTCCAATCTCAATGTAAACAGCATTTCTGAGAGTTTCATTTATGTCTAGGGGCCAGGTCTCCTTGATGGTTCGCTCCCAAGGCAATCGGTCTTTCAACATCAAATAACCCTACCTTTTTGCCGGGCTTCATCTATGATGAAGAGTACATAGGCCATTTCAGAGAGAGGACTGAGGACTGGGACGAGTTTGGTTGTTTTCCGTTTGTTTAAAAAACTAAGACATTCAAATGAAAGATCAACCAAGTTTGAGAGTCTTTACCAAGAATAGATGTATTTAGAGAAGGAAAATGTGAAATAATATATCTTCAAATATCACCCAAAATAGAGAGTTTGTATGGAATGGGTAGACAGGCCACAAAATTATAAGGGTTTGTATGGGATTTTGCAACTTTTGCAAGTCTCCCATTTGGCCAATTTTCCGTAGAAAACTCTCAAACTTGGCTGGATAGCTTTTCATTTGGTAACATTTCAGTTGAAGAGTTTAGATTTTCAATCCAAGCAAGTTTGAGAAACTCGTCCCAGTCCTCTCACGTTTCTGAAATGGCCTATGGTACAGGAATAACTTGTTGTGCCATGTATTATTGTAACTATTCATAAGCAGCAATTAACTTTGTAAATTTCTCATATAATCATGTAGTATGCATTATACGATTGGTCAGTAGATGGAGGATAATAAGACCCGCTGGACTTCAAGGTGCACTCTCTTTGTTTTCGCAGGGCTTTACTCTGTGTTATGGTTCCCTGTTTTGCCAGTTTAATTTATGGCTTTTTATGCACATGAATTGAATAGGCCACTTCGGAAAATACCATAATATTCTTTGTTTGTCCCCCCAAATTTTGCAAAAGCATTGTTTCTTGGGACTTGTACAATGGTCCCAAGAGAAAACAAAGTCAATGCTTATGCAAAATCTTGGGCAAGAAACAAAGAGTATTATGGTATTTTCCAAAGTGGCCTATTGGAACAACAAAGTCGGTAACTTATAGTTTTGGTCATGAACTTGATTAATAAGTGACATTTTTTTTCTTCCAGAAGTTTGGTGTTTAAGTGACACTAAAAGCTCCTATCAACTTGTAGCTGGCATAGCTGGCGGGATTAATGAGTGCCAAAGCAACGCAAAGAATGGGGATTAGGGTTAGAATTTGAAAGAGTCCCACCCCATTCTCCACGCGGCTTCGCCACTCGTTTTTTGCCTCCCAGAAGGGGGCTAATATGAAAAAAAACAGTTGAATACCTTAGTGGCCTTGAGATCACTCTCCAAGCTGTGTCCAACCAATACAGTGTCCTTGTGAATCATACTTAACAGCACTGCTTGTACCTCCCGTATAGTTGTGGTCACGCCACGTAACGATTCTTCTGTTACTCCACTAAACCTAGGACATTAGGAGAAAAATGCTTCCAATTTAAACTTAACCTTGCATCTGACAGAATCCAAAAGAAAGCACTCAAAACAACTTCATCAATGAAGAGATTTCTTTGCTGGCAATGAGCCGGGCATACTCAGAAAAAAAAAAAACCAGAGTGCTCCTGAACAGAAATCAGGCCTTAGAGCTCCAGATTACTTGCCTGAATACTCTACCACTGAGGACAATGAGATAGAAGGTTCCACTTTTGTTCAGGAATACCTCGCATTTTTTTGAGTATGCATGAGCCATTGCATACCTCTTAGTTTGAGGTCCGTACTATAAGTTACACACCAAGTTTCTTCCATTGATATTTGGCTCAAGCCCAAAAACGGACTTTAAATCATCGGGAAAAAATGAGGAACTGTAACTTTCGTACAGACAGAGAATTTGAATTAAGTAAGATATTTATTACATCTCTAAGATAATAAGGCGTGCGGGAAAGGAAACTAATTGAAGTGGAAGGTTAAACCCTAACCGCAAACGATACATGTATGAATGCGTCAAAAATTTGAAGTACTAATAAATCTTCTCGGCTTTTTGAAATAGTTACTTGCAAGATTCAAAGAGTTTTACTAATTACCACGAAAAGCTGGCTAGAAAATGTTGCATCAAAATCTCAAATTTAGCAGGATGTAACTAAAGAGTGTATGGCCCATTCAATTAGCTAATTATAGCATGCATACTATCTGAGAGATACAATAATGATAATAACCTGGCCTAACATTCACAATCACCTTTAGAACATCAGCGTCAATGTGAAAGAGACTCCCAGATACAGTACAAAAAAGTCAGAGGGCTGGGGTCAAAGTTATGACCTGCTAATGTTGTGTCAGTCCAATGACAAAAAGATCTACCAGTTCTGTCTGATAATGATGAAATAATTATCATATTTAAAAAAAAACACCACTAACCCCAAGCTGTACAAATTACCTGGTATTGTAGTCGACAATGGTTCTCTCTGGCATAACAAAGGTGTCATACACCACTTCTAAATTCCAGTTTACCACAGATATTCGAGTTAGCTCAAGTCCTGCAGTGGTGTAACTCTATAGACAAAAAATAGTCTTTAGAAAAATATTTTTTTCTAAAAGTTGTTCTTGTTCGCATTGTTTTTAAAGAAACCCCAGGAAACTATACATGTACATGTATACCATTGGAAAGCTAATAACATGTAGTATTTGGAAATGCCTTCAAGTTTCACATTTTTTACTTCATAAAGCAAGCACAAGCATTCAAATGCGAAACTGACCTTGACTGCTCCACTGATTTAAAATCCTTGCATTGACACAGACATCCAAGCAAACTGCACTATATCACTCAGGAGATAAAAAGCTAACAAAGTGTGCGAAGCTTTTTCACAATTCTAAATACCGGTAGTTTTCCTGTGGCATCCAATTGCACTGCGTGTATGGCCAACTTTACAATGGATTTTCTCAAGAATTAATTAGAATATGGAAAAAGCCTCACACACCTTGTAAGCTTATTATCTCCTGAGTTATGTACATATAGTGCAGTTTGTTTGGATGTCTGTGTCCATTTTTCTGTGCATCTGTTTGGTAATAGCTCACAAAAGACATCAAAATGTAATAAGGACAATTACAATTAAATTACCACATTTTGACAAAAAGTAACTACCGGTATACCACAATTGCTAGTTGTAATCTCGCAATCTGATTGGCTACATGTAATTTCCCCTTTTTGATAAGAGTCTAGCCAACGCTGCAGGTGTCGACCTGTCATGCAATGTAATAGCCAATCAGGACCGCTCATTTTGGGAAATAAACCAATCATATTGCGAGAAAGTTATAGACAACACTTATTCCTTCTTTATGTCAAGATTGTGGTCACACTCTGAAATAAACACTTTCTTTGGTGTAAAAATTTTTTGTGGTAAAATTGAAAGTGGTTCAGCGTTGTCTGTACTCTTATCAACAACTATATTCGTCATCACAGTGATCAAAATTTGTTGTGGACTCACTCAGCAAACGTTTTGACGACTGTGATGACGAATATCGCTGTCAATAAGAATACAGAGAACGCTGAACCACTTTCGATTTCTTAACTAGACTAAAAGTGGCCCTTTCAGGAGGGAAAAGGGATAAGGGGGTATACAAAGGGATCAAAGTTCACAATTATAGGAAGACATTGAGGGAGCAATGCCATTGATGGAGGCATCATAACAAAAAACACGAATAAATTAGTAAAATGAAAAGCACTTATTGAGTCCACTAGCATTGAGAGTGCTGTGTTAACATTTTTAAAATACTGAAAAATAAACGTTTATTTTCCAAGTTCAAAATATCTATACCCCCCCCCCCCCCCCAAACGGATGGTGAATGAAAATTCCTAGGGGGGTGATAGGTCGAGATTTCCGAGGGTTGGTGGGGGTGCACAGGTGAAGAATCTTCCACGGTTGACCAGGGTTATACATGATGTAAAAAATTAGAAATACATGTAGACATCTTTTTGAGAGAGGACCCTTGAGATGATTGCCTTGAAAGTTTTTTCTTTGCCGCTAGTTTGCTAAAATTAATGTCTTACTTCTCAACGGACACAACAAAAATCAAGATGGCTGACCGTGCACATTAGTACCTAGACCCCAAGGTTCTCGTCACGACCAGAAGCAGTTATGTTCTATGCGGAAGTTGAGGTTGAGACCTGACTTAGATTTTATTTTAGTGTTTTATTTTCTTTGTTTTTTTTTTGTTTTTTTCTTGTTATTTTATTGTTGTTTCAAATGGGGGACAATCTGCTCTGACGAAAAGCCGCTTTTTATAAAAAGAGTGATTTATTTTATCAAATGGTCAAAGGTAAACATTGTGTATACATACATGACATACCGTAAGGATCGGTGTGCAATGCATTGTAGGGCGATTCGAATCTTTTCGTGCGACCGAACAAACCGTGCGAATAACTTTTACTTACATACAGGGTAAAACAAATTATTGCACGATGTATTTATTAGGATTATACATTTTTACGTTAACGTTGAGGCTTTTAGTACCTTCTGAAGTGAAATTATTTTAGCGAACCCCAGGTGAGTCGGTAAGCTTAGAGATCGATGCCGAGTTTTAATAAAGTCCTACTTTTCGTTTTGCAACTGCTACGACGGTTGAACTTTAGTACCCGTTCCTTAGCTTGTCGGTACATTGTGGATCATCTGATCATTGCGTTAACTTACGTTGCGAAAGAGAATATGTACTGTGTACAAAGAAATTATAAAGTACGTAAAACGTTACGTCTAAGTTATGCCTGATTTATTTAAGTGTACAATGTCGGGAATTCACAAAGGCTGTAAATTGAGATGTGCAAAAAAGTGGAAATTCCTGAGGGGTGGGGCGGGGGGCTACCAAAGACCCTCTGGAATGGAAATTTGGCAGTTTGATGAATTCTAGAAGCTTCTTTCCACCATCGTTGGCTTTCGAGTGATCGTTTGAATGTAAATGGCCACGCTAAAAGCAAGCAAAGGGAAAAAAGTTTTGAATCCTCCCATTCCAATCATGTGTGACGAGCACATCAATCCTAGCACACCTTGTGTAAACATTGGCGCTGATACTATTAATTTGCTCAGGAAAAAAGTTGGAAGTTAATAGAATGTCATTTTAGGTCGTTGAGAAATGCCTTGTCGAGCATATCTTCTGCTGATGCGAAAACTAGCTGAATCTTCCGAATGGATACATCTGGCAACCGCCAACGAGAAGTTGGCATGAACCTCATCCTTCAGCTTCTTTAATATGGTCACCGATGATACTTCTCAAATGCAGAACACATTTCGCAAACAAAACCGAAATATGAAGCTTTTGCCAAATCCCTTCGTAAGGACAGCCAAAATATCACCTCCATATATTAGTGGTTTTACGTCTTTATTCTCTTATTTAAGAACACCAGAAAAGCCAAGCTACCGCAAGGCAGTTTCCGCATTTTTTGAAAACAGATTGTTGGCTCTTTCCACTTTGCTTTGTCTTTACACTTTTATGAAAGGGAGCAGTATAAATTTGATGGACAGGCAGACACTTTAACAGCCACTCAAGAAAGATATCTTCTCAGTCCGTGGGCGAACAGAGGTTTAGAAAAACAATGTTGAGGGGTTGATTTCAAGCGGTTTCACTCGATCCTTCTCCTCGGCCTTCTGCACGACCCCATAAGCTGCATAGCTTTTATTATCATCGTGCTAAAATAAAGGCTGTCTGTCTGCCTCTCGTTTGACTCTGGTCCACGTTTTCCCGCAGCCATATTCAAAATGATAACTCGAAAGTCAACCCCGATGGAAAGAAGCGTCTGCTACGCAGGCTACCTGACTTCCTACATAAACCTCAAACAAGTTACAATTCCTCAATTCACTTTTACAAAGGGCTAATTAATGCTTAATACACCATTCAACCAACCAAACCAACTCCACAGTTTCGTTAGAAACTAACATTATTCATTCGTCATTTTCATTTACTACTTCACAGTAACTATACTTCTTCCTCATTTTCTACACTCAAAAGGACAGAATACAGTGAAAATATAAAATGTTCATGTGAACTTTTTTAATGTAGGATTGATCACTGTATTAAAGTAAACAAGATTGAGCAGTTACCATTTCACAATCCATGGCAAAAATCTTCTTTCGTTGATCTGCCAGTGGACTTACTATTGTTGTCATGAAGCCATCAGTGTCATACATTTTATCACTCACATGAACCTAGGACATAGAATAAACTTCATGAGATCTTCATCGGTTTGACAATCAATATCACACCAGTAAGAATGCCACAAAGGAAAAAACTGTCCATTCTTGCACCTTCATATATTTGCATATTCTGAAGTTTACATTCCAATCCACTATTTGCCATAAGGCATATCCAGCTATGTACTTGGCTGATTTCCATCAGCCAATCACATCAATCTGCAAACACGATTAGGGGCAATAACAGACAGGGGTCAAGTCGGTAGAAAGTTGGATCCAGAGTCTATATATTTATAAAAGGTAAGTATATAAGAAATAACTTTACAGTACATAGATCTAGCCAAGCCTAAAAGCGGAGCTCCTGTTTCTAACCCCAGAAAGCAACATATTGTATATGAAAATAATTATGCTTCTGCATAAAGTACAAAATTAATCATCGTCATTGTATACAGTTTACAGTGATGAAACACCTCTGAGCTGACAGCAGTAAACAAACGATAACCATGCAACAATTTTAATCAAAAACGAAAACTGAAGTTACATGCACAGTAACCTCCTTCACAACGTTTTCCGTTTGGCTGATAATCTTTGCACCCTCTCTCTTCAGTTTGGAACAACAAAAATCTTACTAAATTAAAAAGTCAAGCTAAAGAGTAGTAAATTCGCTTACTCGACTGCGATATCACAGTCAAACAAAGCAGCTCACGACTGGACATCCCTTTCACACAAAAAGCCTAGGTGATTCTTGAAATATGCCAGAATCTCTGTCAACATGGAATTGCAAACGTTTCAGGCCTTCCTTTTTTTTTAGGCAAGTTCTACAAAATATGTGAGGCAGTGAAGCATGCACTAAGAAGGAAACCATTTACCTAAAAGCCAATATTTGTAAATCAGTATTTTGTCTCTCACTCTACAGGTATTTCTCTCAGCTTTTTTTAATACGGTGATCTTTATTGAAATTTTCTCTTCTTGTCCTTCCTTGGCTTCCCTCAAGGTGTTCTTCACTTAAATTTCTCAAATTTCATTGACTCTTCTCTGGTGCTCTTTAATCGATATCCCGATGCTCTTCACTAGTATGATTTCCCACCAGAAAATCGCAGGTTGCCAAATGCAACGCTGCCACGCGATTTCCCGCCAAGGAAAATTGCCAGAACACTCCCGTCCCCAGAGGCTGTCCTACCTCCCCACCTCCACCCCAACAGTCTGTACGCGCAGGCAGACGGGCGTACACTAATGTCAAGACTAAAATTTCTCGCATGGATAGATTTCCCAAAAAGTCTTACCCATGGTGCTCTACTGGCATGCTTCGTGCACCTGAGCACCTGACTAATTAAGGTACAGTACATGTACTCTGTTAAACGCCAGACGATTTTACTTGCCAATTGGGACAACTTCAGGGAGGAATGTGTTAAATTGCCATCATTAATGAATGCAATTCAACTTTTAGTCCCTATTAATCCATTCCCTTATGAAGATGATCATGAATTCACATTGGTGGGATTGACTTAAAGTAACAAAGTTAAAAGAATAATTTAAAATCAAATTTAATTACTAAAAACATGAAAGTCTACAAAAGATTCAGCAAAATGAACCTTCGCCTTTACTAATATTCACTACACTATTTAACAATTATTCATTGAAATCTAGGTAAAGATTCTGCCACTATTCACCGAGACTGAAAAGAATAATTGTTTTAGTATATACTCACGAAGTGATCTCAACAACATTTGCGGAAGAAAACCATCCAAAGTTGATTTAATTGACGTCTCAATTCATGCGTGAAAAACGTGCAAGCGGCACAAAGCATGCGCAAGGTGTTTACAAAAGCTTCAAACATGGCAAATCTAAATAACCTTCCGGACAATCCTCGTCACAAACAGCAAAATGGTCATTTAACACCGTTTAGATCAGCAATCTAAATCGAAAGTCTGCTTGTTAAAACATTTTCACCGTTCGATCAAAGTTTTAGAGGTTCATTTGAAGTGGAAATTGAAAGTGCAGTTGGTAAAGGATCCACATTAAATGGCGGCTCTAACTGAGGTGACCGTTGGTTTGTTGTAAAATGACCCGTCTTATTTCCTTGCATAATATCCTAATAATAATAATAATAATAATAATCAATACGCCCAACATGGCCGCCGTTTACAGCGTACATCTTTCTATTGGACATCCATATTATGGTCAATTGACACCTGTCAAAATAAGGTATCCACTGACCAGTATCAGGTGACCATAACACGGGCTCAAGTTTAGACCTCATTGAGGTCAGGTGGAAAACAGTTTGGAAAATAATTTTTTCCTGGCGGTTTCAATCCAAAAGGATGATTCTGAATATTTGATTTGCGGTCGGAAGTTAATTTGGCACTCTCATTTTTATAGGAAAATGCATGACTGTAATGGTATTTGGCAACCTACTCAGTATGGCAGTACACTCTTCTTGTAAACTTCCTTTGTAAGGGGATATTTATTATTCGTCCACCTTTTCTTGTTTTAACTCATTTTAGATTGTTTTGCTTGGTTTACCTTATTTGATTGATTTTCGTCAAAGCTAAACAAAAAAAAAAGGAAAATAGTTTTATCCCATAAATTCATTGTTTCAACCTCGTCCCCAGGGTCTATCTTCTCTGCCTCCATTGTTGTTGAGAATTGTCATTTTCTCAACGACAATGGAGGTAGAGAAGAGAGGCCCTGAGAACGAGGTTGTCATTGTTTAAGTAAGGCCAGTACGAATAAATAACCCAGGAGCTCTGCTTTTAGGCTTGGCTAAATTATGGGTACTATTGACCATAACTGAAAGAAAAGCATTTTGAAATTGGTTCTAATCTTATACGGTAACCTCATTCCGCATCAGTGCTTATAATCAAAGAATTACACAGTGCGTTGTTAAGCTGGAGCTCTTTTCTTCTTACTAAAGGGTGAATTTTTTTTTTTATCTGAGGGGTTCTCTTTATAATGGCCTGGTAGTCCCATAAAAATTAAAAATCTGTCAACTAAGGTCCTTTTGAGCTAGTGTGTAAATGAATGTTAACACTGAAAAACCTAAAGGACTTAGATGTGGGCGTGGTGAGATCAAGCCTTAGAAAAACTGATCTCTTTTAGTTCCTTGACAATGTAAAAAGGGTCACACCTTGCCCACACAGCAGCCAGGGCTCCCTGCATCGCCTTGACAGCATGAATAACTCGTGATCTGTTCTCCTGCGAAGAAGATTTTACACAAAAGAGTCATTATGTCTTTCCTTCTTCACAAAATTATATATTAGATTGTTTTTAGTCATGTGGCCAACTATAATTAACCGCTACATTGATACACTACTTCACAGAGAAAGATGGTTTTAGGAGTGGTCTTTGGCTGTGAGACCAGAAGTGCCCCTAATAAAGGGGTTTTCTAACAAGAACACCATCCGAGTTTCAAATAATTGGGAGAATTGTCATATCATCAAGTAAAGTACGATCGTCCGGGTGAGTGTAGTCCTGAGAAGGACTGTTTGAGATGACATTCACTGACGTTTCAACAACCTGAGCGGAAGTCATCTTCAGAGTCAAGTAGAGTAGTCTCTTGACTCTGAAGATGACTTCCGCTCAGGTTGTCGAAACGTCAGTCCATGTCATCTCAAAACAGGCCTTCTCAGGACTACACTCACCCGAACGATCGTACTTTAGTTAATGATAATTGGGAGAAGTTAGGAAACGTTTTCCATGTGAAACAGATGGATATACATGTACGAGATAATTAGAGAAGACCTATTTTAGAGCACAGCCATGTCCAAGGAAACACTTTGCCTCCCGAAAAGTGGCAAAAACGTACACTAAATCTGATCAAGATTGATCTAGCTCGATGAGAAGTGGGATTCTGTCAAAAAGCTTTGGGATGACCTACATTGTAGAAGTTGCAGTGAAGGGAAACAAGAGAGCTAGGGATCGAAAGCTCAAACATGAACATGAATGGTGGCTTCAGGAAGATAGAGAATCCAAGGAAACATAACATAATAATATAACTTTAATTGATACATGTACATGAGAAAAGGTTGTGAATATTTTTTTTGTTATACATTGTAGTCACCATCTGTCTTCTCATTGGCTAAAACCCTACAGTTAATTTTGGAAAACAGTGCCACCTACAGATTATTCACTAATCTGTACCTACAGATACGTGAATAATCTGTAGGTTGCGTGCGCAATGCATGATTTCCAAGATTAATGTGTTTGAAAATAAACTGTGATCGCTGCGATAATGCGTTTGTCGTTATTTTCTTCAAAACAATGTCTAATAAAACAATTATAAGATTCGGTTTTTGTGATATTCGGAATAATTAAGGTCTCGGTTAGTGTTATCAGCCTCAGCCTTCAGCTTCGGCTGATAACACTTACCACGACCTTGATTATTCCAGATATCACAAAAACCTCATCCACTAATTGTTTAATATTTGCTGCAGTTACTCACCAATAACAGTAGAGACTACAATTGGAATGGGGACAGTGACAGAGATGAAGTATTCTCCATGCATTTATGTGCTTAAGATTATGATCTTTTCTTGTATTCTGACAAACTAGAAAATTTCTTTCCAGGGAACTGGTTTTACATGTAGTAATAAACAATTCTCAATGCTACTAACATATCAACTGAATCATGAAAGCGAAAACTCAGTTTGGTAGCTAGTGTTAACATTTCACAGAATTATGAAAGGCATTCAGACTTCCTCCAAGCACAAAGGCAAAGGCACTTGAGCACCTCCCCTACGTGTTTTTGCTGTTTAATGTCTAACAATATGGGGTTTTATGTAAGCTGCTATTCTTTTTACACATTTCAGGGAATTTTAAGTAAGGAATAAGAGTGGCCACTTTTTCTTACATTGAACCTCAGTCTGTGCATTTTACAGTAGGGTGCCCCTTAAACTCCAATGGAAAGAGGTTGTAAAATGCACTGTGCATCCTACACATTTTAACTATCATTATAACAGTGACAAACAGTACATGTATGCTTCAAGCAAATGGTACGACAGACCTCTCTTGCGGAACAGTCTCCCAGCATGATAAGTACATTCTTCTTTTGTAACATATTCCCCATCATCAAGTACTACAAAGGGTTTTCCACAACGTTGACAAGTTCTCCTTGTCGCTAAAAAAAAGAAACCAGGATTTTAAAGTGGGCAGATGTACCACTATTAGAACCTACCAGTAATCTTGGTCCTATATATAAAGTAATCCATTGACTCCGCAGGTGTCCTAGGACGCCCCAGATGGCGAGTAAATTTGACTGGTGTTAGACAGTAAAATCTGTTAATTAGTCTCACTCCCTGGAGGCAATTGGTTAAAGAGCTATGCTAAATAAATATGATTAAGAAAATTCACTGCCCCTTTTCCTTTCCAAGAAAACATTTTTACTAGAGTGGGTTTCCAATGAAAAAAGATTACAACACTGTCAATCTATTTAGAAGGGAATTGTTTTGATATTTGACTAATACTATTCTCAGACAATTTACAAACATGTATTTTTGAGATGTCTACAAGTCGTAAGCTGTTGCATGGCAACGGCACAGCGCACAGCACTATATATTCCAAAAAACAATATTTTTTTGCAAAAGATCTCAAAAACGACTTAGACGTCCTTAGCTAGCACCTTTTAAATTTTTAAAAAACCCTGTTAAATTCTGTTACCTAATACGAAACATAAAAAAAATTGTCAAGTAGAACTTCAATTCTTTCTGAAAATGCTGTTGTAAGATGAAAAAATATATTTTTTTTAATTTTTCTTTACGAAAAAAAAAAGTGAAGAAACAAATCTTAATGGTAACTGTATGCAAAAAATCAGGGTACAGTGTAGGTCACTGAGCTAACCTTGCGATATTGCTCAAAATTTCTACCAAATTTTTTTTCTGGTTTTCCCACTTTTCAATCATCTTTTAATTAATTCCTGTTCCAAACAGCTTCAGTACTGTGTGTATAGCTTAAGCAAGCACTCTCTGTCTCAGCTGAAAGCCCATTTGAGCTTCTGTAAACTATGAAGAGCGCTGTATTCAGGAATGCAGTGCATGTGTGCACAAGGCTTCTTTACTACTTGTGTTTTGCAAACTAACTTTTACACAAAGTGCAGTGTTTTAAACTTGTTAGGGAATCATACAATTTTGTCTTCAATCCACCAACCAGTGGCACACTGTATTTAGGCAAGCAATGGCAAACCAAATCTTCTCTAAATTAAGGCTTAAAATCTGCATAAATCTTACGATCTCTTGAGAGCTGTTCCTTTTTCATCTTAAAAACAGCCTTTCCAGGTGAGTTTGGGCATGATCGTGGATAACCATTGTCAACAAGGTCTTCTTCAGTCATCAAATATTTGAGGAAGAAATCATACATCACTTCTTCTGTAAATAATAAGATAAAATCCTCATAAGTTTCATATCAAAGTTAACGGTGATTCTTGCTTCAATATAACCTAACGTTGAAGGCATAAAACTACATTTCATTAAAGCATTTATGAATGAATTCTCAGGACTGAGCCCTTAATGGCCTAAACATGGAGGACATGTAATTCAGAGGTTTGAAAAGGGTTTCGTGTAGGAGTGTCAGGCCCTAGTTGCTTCTGCCTTTTTGGCTCAAGTGGCCAGTCTGCTGCATAAGAGTGCTGTGATCTGACCTAATCTGGTTGGGGGCATCTTTCATTTCCTAAAATAAATTGTTAACTGCATAACCAGCATAATAATAATAAATTATAATAAATTATGATTATCATCATGCTACTTGGGTATACTTTCTTCTCTGCTCCTTTTTATGAAGTTAATTATTTTATTATGGTATCCCTTAATTGTTTATTTCATTAATTTTGTGCTTTGTGTTCTGTTTGTTTGCAGTGTGTGTGTGTATGCTGACACAAATTTGTATTAAAACGTATGTATTATTTATTCTACTGTAGGTAGCCAGCCCTTTCTCTTTTTATTATTAATCAAATGAAATGATATTCTGTTCAACCTTTAGGGAAATAAAGGTTTTTTTTTTGCATTGTAAATTATTAGTCCTGAAAAGCCCAGAGGGGCAGAGACTTACATGTAACTAATAACTTCACTTCACTTTACTTCTATGTTCAGATCCCAGTAAGACCAATGCTCAATAACTGAGGACAAGCTGCCACCTTTGCAGAGTAGGGCAATTTGGTCTCTAACACAAACCAAACTAACATGCAAGATATTTTGCCACTTAACAAAAATCAGCCAAACCTGTGATAAAATTTTACTCAAACACAAACATGAAAACTCATCAATTTATGAGTTGATTGAAATGGATAACATAGAACCCGCAAATAGTGATAGCTAATCAAGGTGGGCAGTGAGGTTGAAAATATACATCAACAGAAAAAAAAAGGAGAAACAAAAGCTACAACACTGGACATTAATCGTTGGAACACTTGACAACACTGTACCCCCCTCAGAAAGTTGGGAAACACCGTGAGTTTTGCAAGAAAATGTGTAATTACCAACTGTTTTTAACTTGTGAAGGGGGAGATTCCCATGAAGTGTTCCAACACTTTTGACTGGGGTTGTTACGATCACACGTTGCACTTACATTTAAGGCATAGGCAAGTATATGAATGAAAACGAAATTATAGTATTATAACAATAACAGACCTCCCAACCCCTTTTGAAGGAAAATAGGGAGAATTTTTTCGCGCTAAAGCTGCTCACATGAGCGCCTAAGGTGTGAGCCTGTAAGGGGATCTGGGGGTATCCCCCAGGAAATTTTGCAAATTTACTTTCTCCAATTGGCATTTCCTGTATTTTGACATCATTTTTTGTGGTATTCTTACCAATGTTTGTCTGCCATTTTTGGAGCTTCTAAATGGAATAAGATGGCTGGCCTTACAATTCTATGCAACACAGGGTGTTCAATGGAGAGACTGTGCAAGACATTATAGGATAAGAAAGTGTAATCGCATCAAATATTACAATAAGCAATTTTTTCCTTATTTTCAGAAAGACTACCGTTTTTATAAAATATTTTTCAAAGATAATTCAACCAATAAAGGAAATGCTGGTTTTTTTACTTCTTGATTGAAAAAGATTATCCTGACACACCCTCATATTTCATAACAACCAATCAAAATGTGCATCTCACAATACATAACCAATCAAAATTTGTGTGATGTCACAGCCGTATTTCCATACTCTCATCTAAAAACAGCTGTTAACCAATGAGAGTGCAAGTACTATCCTAATTATTTTATAATTTAATATATCGAAAAAGACCTATTGAAAGGACATTTTTTAAATGCATTATTTTGATGTTTTTATAAGCAGGATACTTTTTCAACATTTATATTGAAACATGACCATTATGCTGGCATTGTGCTCGATGCTCACACCATAGTATTCTGCTCAAAATTATGCCAGCATAATTTATCTAACCTTACCACAGAGTTGAAAGATTACCAGTACCCTTGACCTTTGACCTTGCTTGAATGAACTTTATAATAATAATAATAATGAACTTTATCATGTCACTAGCTCCGTGAGCAGGCAAGATGAACCAAATCCTGCGCTGTGATCAGCTACCTGAGAGGGCAAGATATACATGTAGCTATACTGTGTGCTCGGGATTTCTCGCTTGGTCCCCCAAGATCAAAGATCTTTTTTTTTTTTTGGTGTGTTATCCCATATAATAAATCCTTTATTGACCATGCCTGATAGGCCAAGATGGCTGGATATTGGCCTTGTTTTTCTTTTTTTGGGGTGTTTATGGACTCAGACAACGCAAAAAAAAAAGGAACTTGGCCAATATCCAGTCATCTTGACCTCACGCTTGGTCAATAACCCATACCATTTTACAGTGTCAACACTGGGGTGCTAATTGGGGACACTGTTTAAAATCAAATCAAATCAGCTCATTATCAAATCATAGGTTTAAGTTTTTTCGGAAGGGGAAAACCCGAGTATGCAGAGAAAAATCTTTTGGAGCAGAGTAGCCAACCAACAAACTAAACTTACCGTAGTTATTCGTTATAAGGCGCACGGTTTTTTCAAGAAAAATCTGTCTTTGGGTGGTAAGTTGGTGCTAAAATTGGGGTGCGTCTTATAGCCAAGTATTTTCGCGCAACAAAATCTTAAGATCACAATTTGAGAAGAACTTGCAGTTTTTACATACATGTATATCACTAAATGCGTGACTTTTTCACTTTGCTTACGTTAACAAAAAGAGTTCGCGTGCCAATTGTGTAAGGATAACTGTTCTCAAATTCATCACATCCTTTTGATAACTCTCAATTTTCTGGTGCGTCTTATAACCGAGTATTTTCGGGTAATTTTCAGTTTGAGAACTTAGCTTGATTAAATTGCTAAGTTTGGGGTGTGTCTTATAACCGAATGCGCCTTATAACCGAATAACTACGGTACTTGTGATGAGTCTGGGAATCGCACCAGGGCCAAATTGGTGGTCCGCAAGTGCTTTCTCTTGTATTTTGTCATGTGTGACCACAAAAGGCTGACACTTTATTGTCCATTATTGTAAACTTTCAATGACACAATTAATGATATTTTGAAGATCTTTGCCAGAAAAAAAGTTCTGAGTCTTAATTGTGATGACTTGCAAGACTGGAAAGTGTGAAAACTTTATTCCACACAGAAAAGGATGCATTCAGAGAGATAAATAAAAAGTTGTATATCACTCGGTTGAGGAGCAAAGCACTTAACAAGGCATGAAGAGCAAGTTTTGTGCCAACCTATCCCTAGCGCAAAATTAGCCTTTCATGACTTCACACTTGAAAAGAGGAAATGTGTGAGATGAGATACTGCATGGGTAACTATGTCATCAGAGTTTCCTTTCCTTTCCTTCCCTTTTTGTAAAGAGGTTCTTGCCAACACAGTTTCATTCTACCACTTGCAATACCTTCAAACACAAGCAAGATAGTACCTGTAACCTTTATCACTGGTTGATGAGGTTTCAACTTATTTCTCCTGTCCTTTATCACATTGTTGTTGGGTCTGCCACCAATATTAGAGTTCCCCTTCAAAAGTTTCAAACCGTGCACTGCATTCAGTAGGAATAGCAAAGTTAAGACAAAAATTGCTGCAAATAAGGAGGAGGCTAAGTCCATAAATTCAGTTGCCATGATTGTCCAGCAATGATCAGGCAAATACTCCTTGGAAAACAGTACGGGAGAAGGGGATGATCGACAGATGAAGCGGAACAGAACTTGGAGAGTTTTTACAGGCAGCTATTTTCTTTGAACTAAGAACGCTCGGAAGTTTAAACATTTGCACGATGCTCGATCGCCATTAGCTCCATTTCTTTAAAATGAAAGAACCTTGAAAATTCGATAAGAGTAAAGATGTCCGCCATTGGAATCAATACACGGAGAAGGGCTGGGACGAGTGACGCGAAAAGGGGGACCGGTAAGGAGGACCGGTAAGGAGGAAGACGGAACAGTGGAATATCTTCCTGAATGCAATGATTCAGAGCATTTTAACCGAAAGCAACTGCGGTGTGTTGGCTGTATGGGTGGACAGAAAGTTTTTTCCTGTCTAAGAGAAAATCTCGTCCTACGCAGCAACACGTTACGTCCAAAACGGCCATGAAAGGTCTGCCAGTGTCACCTTAACGCTGAAACAACTTCATTGGGAAACTCTATCACTTGTTTTCATTTTTCACAATCAGGGAATGGATAACTCCCCCCCACCCCCCACCCCCCAAATGACGTTGAGGCTCAATCCATAAATTCTTTCCGAGCTTTTTCAACTCTCTCAAGCTGGACTAGTTCTGATTATTGTTATTTCATTTGTTATCATCAGTAAGGCCGCAGACTAGTTGCTAAGAACCATCATGTAGATGAAAAGAAGGCAAAGGAAAGGTACTTTACTTGTGTCTAGTCGTTCTAGCACTGGAGCACTAATTGGGGACACTGTAAACTGAAATTAACAATAAACACAAATCAAGTCAAATGTTAGTTTTTGAGGAGAGGGGAAACCGGAGTACCCGGAGAAAACCTCTCGGTGCAGAGTAGAGAACCAACAAACTCAACCCACATATGACGCCGATTACGGGAATCGAACCCGGGCCACATTGGTGGGAGGCGAGTGCTCTCACATCCCTGGCAGATGAGCAAGTATTTCGAAAATATAGCAAATAATGAAGACGCTAGGTAGGCGGTGATGAACGATTTATGCGGTTTCTTACATTTTATGAAGCCCATTTCATGCAGCTGTAGAATTTAACCGAGGACAGAAGCAAAACCAGGTTATAACTCACAGCCCACTGTCAAAGTTACCAAAGCAGCTTGACTGATGAATTCACGACTTGCACAATCACATAATGCGATACGTTTGGGGAGATTCTTTACATAAAAACATTACGAGTTAATTACTCTTGAGGCCGTATCATGGTTCACGCAGTGACCTGGATATCCATTGCCTTAATGCCAATAAGCCCCCAAAAATGAACTGTATTATGGGATTTTTGCAAGTAGTGAACACTTAATGAGCTGCCTGGTATCTGGAATACAATGCCACCACTCGTGCCACTTCTTTGCATAAGAATAACATCCACTGAAATGATTCGTTCTTCAAAGAATGCTAAAGGCAGCAGACTACAGTAAAACCCCGCAAGTCAGAAACTATTTTTTTACGACCCTGTTAGCCTAAAATTTGTCAGTTAGCCCCCCCCCCCCCTCCCCGCCCCCTCTAAACAAGAATCTGTTTTTACCCTAAAATTTGAAACGGGTTCTTATTTTCTAAAATATCTAAAAAAAATTGTGCACTTCGGCAAATAAGATCAATTGACATTCCGAGTTCTCTAAAAACGTCCATAAGATGAGAATTACTTTAGGCTAGAGCTGATGATGTGTTATTAAACGGAAAAAAGATAATCGTGATACGCGTCTTCTCAAGAGTAGCTTAGGCAATCTAGCTGAAAGACACATTGATAAAGCATTGGAACTTGTTAATTCAGTATGTGGAAGACTTCTTTAGAGAGAACTGAGATCAGATCTCACATTTAAACCACACGCTTTCTACTATGCCTGACATCCATGTTACAGTTTGTGATGTCTACAAATTACTCAATATTGGCCTGAAAATTGCCAAAGTTGTATAACCAGACAGTATACATTTAAGAACGTGGAGAAAGCTGGGCCATTAAACTCCATCTCTTCCATAGGCGCGGTGGCCTCATGGTTAGAGTGCTCGACTCCGGATCGAGTGGTCCGAGTTCGCGTCCTGGACGGGGACATTGCGTTGTGTTCTGGGGGTAACCTTGCGATGGACTAGCATCCCATCCAGGGGACAGTAGAAATACTCCAGGGGACAGTAGAAATACTCCTAGTCGCTTCATGCTACGGAAACCGAAGATAAGCGCCGGCCTGATGGACCTTCCTAGGCTCGTAAGTGAGAGACTTCCATTACCATAGCGACTGAAAATGCACCACTTCGACAACTGCAGACAGTCCTAGAAGTACAGTGCCGGGGACAATAATTGTCAAGTGAACCAAGTTTAATGGCTTCCCTCCAACGAGTCTCCTATAGCTCAGTGACAGGGCATCTAAACTTGTAATAAAAATAAATCAATAACTAAACTTGTGTTCTGAAGGTTGTTGGCTCGATTACTGCAACGGAGCACTCGGAGTCTATGCGAGTATACCCACTCGAGTTACCATCGAAACTGATACACCTCACCATGACATTAGGGAACTTGAGCATGCACGCGCGCATTTGAGACGCGGACGGCAATCAAAAGTGAGCTGTTTCCCTTTTAACTTGTCTTCACCCAAACACATTTACATTGCTACGTATCTTTTCTCCGTTAGAGATGGTTAGTACAAACATCTGGAGGACACCACTGTCCAGGCACGCGAAATGTTCTCTTCCGGTGCCGTCCGCGTCTCAAAAACGCGCGTGCTTAAGCTCCCTAATAATCGGGGTACACTGTCACATCTCTTTCATTAACAGAATCGGCGTCTACCGCTAAAAAATTCAGTTGGTAGTAATTATTGATGCACTCCACCCTGGCGGCATCACGAAGACTTGTGGTGATGTTAAAAAAAAAGCGTTTTCAGAGAGAATTATCTTAAACCTGCACGGCCGAAGTGTAAGCATTCAGAATGTAGCATCAAAAAACATCAACAAAAAAGTGTAGTCAAAGTTTGAAGTTATGCCAACTGCTGTACAGATAAGAGATAACGAAACACATGGCAGTGTGATACTTAAATCGAAAGAGATCTACCGAATACCATGCAAGGTTGTAGTTGACTCCAAATCAGGAGAGTTTCATTACGGTAATATAAATATCCAGGCAAGCGGAGCTCGCCAATTATTATTCATTTATGTCTTTGTTTTCGGACATTTTTTATAAAAACAGTAGTCTGCGTACCTGTCCCGCGTGCTCATTACTATAAATTAGTCTAATTTTCCCGTGCCTCTGTTGCTGTTTTCGCCGCTTTTTCGTCATAATTATTCCACCTGTTTCCTCTTGCTTGTGCTTGCTCTTTCTTCCATACACCTTCGCCCGGTTGCTCGAAAGCCGATTACCTTAATCCAGGATTAGTGTAAACTTTTGTTTCATGTTTTTAACTTTTTGGTGAAAGTTTCCTTTACTTACTTTTGTTTGTCAAGGTTGACTTCTTCTAATGTAAAGTTTTACCGAATATCAGTCTTGAACAGCATTTGGGAGTAGAGAATAAAACTCGTTTGTTAATTTTTAACCTGAGATTAGCGTTAATCGGCTTTTGAACAACTGGCCCCTTATTCCAAAATGGTCGCCATTTAAGTATTCTTTTGTTTCAATGCAAATTGGCCTCGCTTTTAAACGTAAAATTCAAAGGAATATTTAACCTTGAACGAGACCATAAGGGCCAATTTGCATGGAAACAAAAGAATACTCAAATGGCGGCCATTTTGGAATAAGGTGTATAATTTCCTCTCTTTATTTGGGCTCTTTCTTGCTCTCTCTCTCTCTGGTTGTTTGTAAGGGCCGATTTACACGGTACGATTTTGTCCCATGCGACATCGGCTTACGACAGGCCCACGACATGATTTACGATTGTTGTGTACGTCAGAAAAATGTCGTGGCATTTTAAAACATGTTTTAAAACGCTGCGACAATCGTAAGTCCTGTCGTAGGCCTGTCGTGAGCTTGCATGCGACAAAATCGTATCGTGTAAATCGGCCCTAACTGATATCTCGTCTGTTTTCGCTTACTTTCCATCGCTCTCTTTCACCTTGAGCAACGCTTACTCCTCGCCTACTTATTCCTTTTTTTTTTTTCTTTCTCTCTTTCTCTTCTTTCCTCGTTGTGCGACATATTAAAGAAACATTTAGCTTGTTTTTAAATTTTTGGTTGTCTTCAAATTTTTTGTTTGATCTAATAAAACGCGGTGCAAAATGCAGTGCAACCCCGCCGGGGTACACTGTCACATCCCTTTCATTAACAGACAACTGTCAAGTAAACCAAGTTTAATCCCTCGATCCCTCCAACCTGTCTCTTATAGCTCAGTTAATTACCATTTAATATATGTAAGAACCTGTTTAGGTTAAATTTTAAAATGGACGGTCCTTAATCGCGGGGTTTTACTGTATTCACCAAATACTATCCATCGAATTTAAAACCTTTTAAGGGCTAATTACGGTTGATAAGGGTTACTGCTCATGATAAGTATGCAAAATATGGCGACCGAAATACAAATTACCGCCTGCAAGCAGGCTAATTCAAGTACACCCATCTTTATTTTCGTAACTCATGCACGCGCTGCAGGCCTACACTTTCCACACCACAGGTACTCTAGCTGCAGGGTAGAAAAGTTATAAAGATTTGTAGCGGGCAAAATTTGCATTTGAACGCGAAAAATATAAACGACTTTTAAAAAAAAGAACGCTTGACTTGCTTCATTTCTGGGGTTTCTTGTTGCTTGATGAATTTCCCGCGGCTTTAAGCGAGTTTTTCTACTCTACAAACATTACCCTCAGTGGGCCAATATTTATAGAGAAGCCAGAAACCCCAGAGGGGAGGGTCATCCAAAAAAGATCGATGGGTCCCTTGGGGAGGGTCAACCCTTAGTTTAAAAGTAAGGGAGGGTCAAGCCTTTTTTTCCCCAGTGGTTTTTGCAAATTTGCTCAGTTACCACACGGATGTCAATTTTTCGCATTTTAAAGCTTCGTACCAGTCCTTCCTATTAAACGGGAACTTGTGATTAAACAGCACTTGCATCTCACTTCACTCATTTACTCTTTCTGCCTTTCTTTTTTCTTCTTTTTTACATTTCTATGTTTTGCCATGGCACGTGACTGTCTTGGAGGACCCGTGTTCTCTTTCGTCTGTTGACGTTGATGCGACCACTGTATGGAGTACATGTCACTTATATCGCTCAATTCACTCGACGATGTTGTTTCAGAGCCTACAATCCTTTCCACTACATCACTTTCCGAGCCCAAGGTTGAAGTTTCTTCGTGAAGTGGTCTCTTTCTGCCATGCCGATAAGATCTTACTAGCGATATGTGCCTTTATATATGCCATTTTCTCTGGCTTCTTTCCCTTAAACACGATTCCATGATGTACCAATGTCATCTTCTTCCCACTTTCTTTGTTGTCCCATTGACGTTTTCTTTCCTGAATAAACTCTTGACGAAATCTGTCCTTATGAGGGAAGGTCGCGCAAAAAGAGAGGTAGAAACCAGGCAAATTTGTGTTTGAGAATTGAGTTTATTTGCCCTTTGGCTATGGAAACCAGCCGAGGCTTTCCTCTTTCCATCTACTAGGCCCTCGTTCATGACTTGTACCGGAAAAGGTCTTACTGGTTGGACTGTTCTTTAAAGCTGTCAGTTTGGCATGCCTCACTGTTGGACAGGCACAATAACTACAAGAAACATCAGAATCTCTTTCGAACTCCTTGATATCGTCACAAGCGCATTTTCCATGGTCTTTTCCTCGCGAATCGTTGCCCATGCTGGCAGAAAGAGATTACAGACAATGCCCACCACGCTTAATAACATAAACATCACGTGACCAAAAATACCAGACAAAAGAGGAATGGGGGAGGGTCACAGGTTTTTGTTTTGTCTGAGAAGGGCGGGCGCAAGGTAAGGAAAATGGGAGGGCCCCGAAATTTTTCACAAAAAATGAAAAATCTTCCCATCCCCCCATCCCCCCCCCCCCCTCCCAATTAAAAACGTACCTTTCCTAAGAATTATTCTTTGTATTTAAAAACATAAAGAAAATTCCAAAACCTGTGAGATCTCCTGATGCAGTCATAACTGTTTGAGCTTGTTTAACAGGACTCTTAGAGCTGATAACAACTGCTCCTGATGGCAGCAGTGTCTTGGTGACTGCTACTTGCCCTTCAGTCTCAGATTTAGGAGGTGAAAAGGCTGCTACGTCCTCTGGTTTCATGTCTCGCAGTTTTTTAATTGCATTCACACAAAGATTCAGGTAAACTTGTCGTCTTGTGCTCCGTTCATACAGTGCCCTTTCTTCCTCCAGAGCCTTCAGGGTAAAAATTTGTTATAATAATTTATGAAATAAATGTATATTTGTATAACCAGCACTTCAAATAATTATTATGTATTCAGTTCATTCATTGAGTCCAGTACAGGAACAAATGAGCCCAACCAATAACCAATATTGACCTGCTCACAGCTTTGTGGGTGGCGTCATACAAATATCGAAAAGGTCATATGTTCGAATCCCCTTAGCCACCTTTTTTTGCAGGTGTCTTTAAAGCTTAATGGATAGATGGACGGGAGGGTTGGATGGATGAAAATCAAAATACTTCAATACTGTGGAACATACAATGTCATGTATGAAGCCATATCTGGAATTGCACATTTCCTATTGATGCAAATTTGATGCAAAGTTGATTGGGCTTTTAATATTGAATGTCAATTGGCCTGCATTGGTTGAATGGTGGACACCTCTAAGCACTGGTCAACTTTCCAAAACATAAACAATGTCAATGCCAGTATTTAGTTATCTGGTGGACAGTGGATAGGCTTAATTAAACCTTCAAACAACTAGTTAGATCACAACAGTATCCTCTTACCTTTTCAAAGGCTTCTTTTTGTGTGGGACAAAGTCGCAGGTATTCATCTATAATCCTGTCCAGGTATCTTTGCCGCTGATTTTGCGGTACCTTCGAGCCATACTCAAGAGGTATTCGTGGTCTTGGCAATGACCCTGATGGAGCCCTTGTCTTTGTCACATGAGCAATCCTTTGTTTTGCAGGTTTGTAGCTAAGTGAATTATTGACTGATGATTCCTAAACATAGCAAAAACAAGCAAGGTCATCCAGCTTATAAGCCCTATTGTTTTGTTTGTTTAATGAGGAGAAAACCGGAGAACTCAGACATAAACCTCTCAAAGCAGAGTAAAGAGAACTAACAAACTCAGTTTATTATGACACTGTTGCCAAATCTGGCTATTGAACCAGGTACACATTGGTAAAAGGCAAGTGCTCCTATCCTGCTTCCAATAATAATTTTATAGCCGTCAAAAGTTTTCTTTGTGTCTTTTGGTTATACTGACCAAACTTCAAAAGGCATGACAGGTTGTGGCCCTATTTCCTCGCATTTTATCGCGTAAGGCCAATCTGTCATGACAGAGTACGTATTATATCACAAAAATCCTTGAGAAAGATCTACGATGAAAGAGCCCCGTAAAACGACAATGTGGATTTGTGTAGATTGTTTTTCAGTTTACAGCGTCCCCAATTTAGTGCCTAAGCACCTGAATGACTAGACACTTAAATAAAGTTCCTTTCCTTTCCTTTCTGCAAATATATTTAACATATCTCATCCAATTTGAATGCCAAAGATGAATAACTGATGTTACAATTTTGGCACATGACTTGCCACATTCTCTCATAGCAAGAAACTATTCATTGCTGGAAATGCTGGAAATAGACCTTTTTACCGATACGGCAACCATTTTGATTTCTATTATTCTGAATAGCTATTATGGATGCCCAGGGGGCAAATACATATTAATTTGCCCCCTGAGCATCCCATAATGTCTTTCGAAACAATAGAAATCAAAATGGCCGCCGTATCTGCAAAAAGGTCTATTGTGCTACAGTTTCCAGACATGTCCAAGATTGACCCCAATTAGATGCACGCCAATTTCAATAAGTTCACGAAGAGTCCGGGACTCGCTCTTCTGGCCAACTTCAACATCACTCGTGTCTCAGAATACAGACAATTGACGTCACAAAGTGTCCCCCAAATGCTGCTCTTCAAGTAAAGATTAACTGCTGCATTTACCCAAAGCTAAAAGTAACTCTTAACCTTTACCCTTACCTTATTGTTGAAAATACATTTAGGTAGCAAATGTTAGACTTAAAGGGACACTTTGTGTTGAATGTCAAAATTGAGTGTGCAATCTAATGGGCCCTTTGCAGGATGGTGATCACATGGTACAACAACCGCCATACTGGGACGCAAATTGCGCACTGGGACATCTAAAACAAAGCTAGTTAATCTAAATTTCCTTTATTTTAGATGTCCCAGTGGGCAATTTGCGTCCCAGTATGGCGGCTTTTGTACCATGTGATCACCATCCTGCAAAGGGCCCATTAGAGCCAATTCTGGACATAAGTGACAGTTTCATGAAGTGACCAGAGTGTGTGAATTATACACGCAAAAAGATAGTAATTTTGAAGATGTGCTACCCCAACCGACTGTCAGCTGATTGTTTTTAGTGAGCTCATCAGTCATGTTCAACAACAGTCCACAAACCAAAAACATTTCATCATTATGTTGGAAACAAAAGACCCGTTAGCATTACCCAGTCCAATTAAGAAACAACTCACCACACTTGTTGAAGTCACTGACTCATCTTTCTTGAGGGTTGCTGCTAGTGTTTTGGGGTATCTCCTAATTGGTTGCACATTTGATGATAACCTCCTTGGTAACTGAAATGATATAACATCAGAATAAAAGTTCATAATGTGAACATGCGCTCCACCGGGAACAAAAACAAGTGTGTGAGGTTATTTTTGGGACTATTGCACCAAAAAGAAGTCTCTAGGGGTACCGTTTTGCATCTAAAGCCTAGTTTTAATCAGGAACTATGAAAAAAGAACCAAATGATGATTTTTACTCCGATGAGAACATAATCCTTCATCATCACCATCATCATCTCTCAGGCTACAGTGTAGTAAGTGGTTACAACAATATAATAATCCCTGCTCCATATCTTCTTCAGAATTTTTAGCACAGAAACACCACGATCTGTTTGATCAAGTTAAGGAAAAAATCACACCATACAACTTCCTTACGTGATTTGCTGTATGGGCAATGCGCTGCTTCTTCCCCAGTCCTAATGCATTCACGAGCAAGGGTTTTTTTTCAACATCTGTTACTGGAGTTTGTGACTCTTTCTTTACTGATATGCCAACTGTTTGATTTCTTGTGGTAAGCATTGGGTCGGCCTCAACTTCCCCACTGTCAGTTTTTGGTTCGAAATCATCCCAAATCCTTTTAAGATGACTGTCTTCTTCAGAACTTGGCTCACTATATTTATAGGCTGAACTAAATGCATCCCTGTCGTTACTTCCTAAAATTGTTATTCCCTTCACAAACTTCCCTCTTAAATCTTTCAGTTTAGCTTTTCCTCTGGTTTCCAGATTATTTGCTTTTGTAGTTTTAGCTGACAATATTTTTTCCTTACTTTTGTCTTTTTCTTTTTTTTTACTTTTACTGGTGGCCTTTTTAGCAGAGCCAAAAAAGTTTATTTCAGCCTCTGCAATATTCACTTTTTTCTTTGCACCTGAGTCCTTATCAGGGGATTTTAAAGAACCAGCATCACAATTTTGACCAAGGCTTTGCTTTTTCAGAGGACTAAATGTCCCTGCTTCCTCATCGATTACATCATTAATTGTCACAGAAGGGTCATTATCTTTATCCCATAACTTAGATGAGGACTCCAAAAATTTATTTAAAGTACTTTCTCCTTTCAGTGCATCTTTATTTCCAACTAATTTATTGAATTTACTGCCTTCCTTTTCAGATGTTGCCCCAACATTTGTGGAGGAACAGTCTGTAACACACAGCAATTGCTGTGATTTTCTTTTCTTAGATTTTTTGTCCACCATATCAGTTTTCAGTTGAACAGACTTTCTTTTCTTTGGCAAAGGTCTATCAACTTCCTCATTATTAGCATGATCATCATTTGATGGGCCTGGACATTCCTGTCCAGAGTCTTTTGGTAATTTCTCTTCTGTGGTTTCCATTGCATCAGAACATGTCACAATAGGATCCTCTCTTGCAGAGCAGTCAACTTCTACTGGCTGCAAATCCAGCTTTTTTTCATTAGTTTCTTCATCTCTTGTAGCATCCTCCTTATTGCCAACATCTGGCACATTTCTCACAACAGATGTATCAATATCCTTAACACCTTCATCCTTTGCTAGAGTTGAAACAAGTAAGTCTCTGTTTGAATTCAAAGTATTGCCACATGCATCTTCCAAAGATGGAGTTACATGTATCTTGTTTGCCCCTGAGCTTTTATCTTCACTGAAATCATTACCATGTGATGGTTGTGAAATGAATCCAATAATCTGTTTCTCTTCATCAGTAAGAGAAGTGACAGGCTCATCACAGTCATCACCTTCAAATTCATCTGTACTATTCTTCCCCTTTGCTACTGAAGATCTGCCTTCAGTACATGTACTTCTTGCATCAGCACAATTAATAGAATTGCCTGAAGTTGACCCCTCTTTGCCTTCATCTGTCGGCCTTTTGAGAATACTCTTAATCGCCAATGCATTTGTCTTGTGTTTATTTTCATCACAAGGTGACTGAGTATCTCCTGTCATGGCCTGGGACACAGCAAGTTTATTTTCATTTTCTGATGGACCCTCAGAGTTATGTTCTGAGCTTTCGTTCTTTTTGTGAGCATTGTGATGCCCTGCATTGTTTGTTTTGAGAGGTGAAGGCTTTCCTTTTGATGTCTTGAGACCTGTTAAGATGGAAACGCATTTTTCAAGGAAAAAGACATAAATGGGTTTCAAGTTGAACACTGAACAAGTATTAACCCCATTCACTTCTCAGGTGCCGCTGGACAACCCCAGTTGATGAGTAAAATCGTCTGGCGTTAGACAGAGTAAAATCTGTTAAGTCTCACTTCCAGGAGTCAATGATGATTCAAAATTACCACAAAGTCAAATCCTAGATTACAACTGGAAATTATACTAAAATGATAATTCTATTAATAGCTTCTGGTAGGATTCAGTCACAAAATTATCATGACATTTAGGACACGTTGGACATTGCTGGCTTTTATAAGGCAATGATATCCACTATACATGTATGCATAATAATTGATCTTTGTGGAGGCCTGTCTCGTACCAAGAAAGTATTGTGTTCTTTAATTTAATAGCGGGCAGTCATGCTGTGGGAAGAGCACATCACCAATACCCTTACAATGTACCTGATGACAACCAGAAATGCAAAGGTCAAAACTTTTTTATTTTCAGGTCAAATTGGCACTAAAAAATGGGCCAAGGTCATTTATGCAAGCAAAGACCTCATGAACAATCGCTGACTGGGAATTTGCAAAACAAGCAATGTATAAAGCGATAATCAATTTGAGTTATGCAGAACACTTAGAAATCGGGGGAATACATTCAGAAAAGACAGTTAGGACCAAATGACAAAGGGAAAAATTGAGGATTTCAACCATCGTTTCAGTGGGTCAACTGGGAGTCATCCTATAATTTCAAGATCAGTGAACATGCTTGTTTATTCATTGATAAATCTGCCTAGACTAGTGTCTCGAACGTACACTCGATCGATGAACGGGAAAGTTGCTGGGATTTGTGATAATATTATAAAATCTTTGCTTTACTGAATCTTGGTTAAACTCTAGAAACGAATAACATTGCTCTTGTGGCAACTGAAAAAAATATTTTGGTTTATGGTTTTTCACCTTCCGCGCCCTGAAAGCAAAGGCGGAGGAATTGCAATATTTGCACGCACGAATTTTATTAACAAAAGGAATGAGAACTCTACCTTCGAATCATTCGAGCACATAGACATTTAATTGCTTGACCTACATGTACATGAATTTCAGCAGTCGTTTAGATGCAAACACAAACATACGATTGATTAACATGAAGATAAACCTTTCCATTAAGTCTCAGAGTCTGAGTGGGTTGTAGTTGTACAATGGAAGGATCTTTAGCATAAATTCATCAAGCACTTTGTTGTTATAGCATAAATTTTCACTTCTTTAAAATTTGTTTTATATTCCTAAATAGACCCTCGTACTTCGCAAAAATACGTATAAACAAAACAATAAGTTGAGGTGACATTTCGTGGGTAACAACTTCAAATATTGAACTTATTTCACGTACCAGGTTTACTGTGTCGAAAGTGGCAATATGGCCGGTGGCATAAACCATGAACAAAGAAAGGACAGTTTGTACTCCGAAAATATCCAGCCGTTGGAAACATGACAGTTTAATAACATTGGGACTTTCCTGAACGAAGTTAAAATATTGAAAATCTTCAATGTGGTGTTGAAGAAAAAAAATCCTTTTCTCAAATAACAGTTGACATCACCTTTGAGAACGCCATAATTGAATGCATCGACTCCAAAATACGTTATATAAGACCACTAATATGGACTCTCTCCTTGGCCGCAGGGGAGGAGACGGAGCGTGATCGTCGCCATTCTTCTCTGCCTCCCTTGTCCGTTTTGAAGAAAGAGAGACTCGACAGACCTCAACAGAAGAGAGACCCCGGAAACGATGTTGATTTTGACATTCACACAGTGAGGTGTAGTGGCCAATCAAAATAGAGTTTGTAATTGAAAATCTAAACATTATGGCATATTGATATTGGGGAGCGACGTTTTTGAGTCACGGAGCTTACCTACCAAAAGTTGGCTGTTTTCCTTTTTAACTTCTCTTTATACTACCACATTTATATTGCTAAGGATCTCTCCACAATTAGGCCCCGTTTATATGGTCTAGGGTACCTGAGACAGCCCTCCCTCGAGTTACCCTGCGCAATATATTTTTCCACTCATTTGTTTAAAAAATTCTATCAACCGTTTACATGAGGTGGCCGAGACAACTCGGAGGCGGGCTGTCTCGCCTTGCAGGTAGAGTAACCCTGGCAGGCAAGACAACTTTTTCGCATGTAAACAGTTTGGCTCGACTACCCGAGACGAGACAGCAAAATCTTTAATGCGCACGCATACAATAAAAATCAAAGAAGCAACAATTAGGGGGCTTATACATGTTGCTAGCATTCGCTTTCGAATGAAAAGG
>NC_090878.1:27112535-27127535 GCF_036669935.1 Montipora foliosa
GTCCTCAATTGTACCATCTACGATGGCGTTCTATTACACAGTGACGGCTCCAGTTATTTATTTACTATTGTATAAAACGCTGTTTAAAAATTACGGACAAACGTAGATCATGCTTCTGCCGCTATAATTGAGAGATTTAGAGAACAACAAGCGTAGTTTCGTAAAATATAATGACCTCCTAAATTTCTATTTTACCAAATCAAGACCAAAAGTAATTTATGCGAATGCTTTAAACTCGATCTTAAACACGCCAACGGTGCTGCTACTGTCCCACTGCTGGGACTCCATTCATAAAACTTTATGTCATACCTAATATAAGGGCCTTATATTTATTCCTAAACTTGAGGAAGTGTTTGAGGATAGCGAAATCGACTCTCATAGAGTATAGCTTAGCTTTTACTAATTTGTAACGATTTCAACTGAAGCGTATGAAATCAGTAATTGCGCAAACACTGAAAATCACGGTGTAAATTAAAGAAGTTGCAATTGATCCGCTCGAGTTATTCATTTGCCGTTTGTGTGAATAGCGAAAATCACTGAAATCGGGATACAAGTAAAACAAGAGGTTTTTTTACAGGTTTTTTATCACAAGCCTGGGCAAGCCAAAATAGTGATAGATAATGAACAAAACGCATCCCGGCTTCATTACGAGCAATTCACGAAAAATAAACCAAGCATTGGTTACATGAACTGTAAACAATACATGCATGACACTAGTATCTTCATCAAATTGTTCGAAGACAAGTAGAGTAATCGTCGAAGAACCTTTCAAATTGAAATAAGACCATTTCATGCCATGCGATCTATGTTAAAAGCATTCTTGATAGAAGTGAGCATTGCCTTCGCGTCCAGGTTTTACAATATTTCCCAGCTTGGCTGTTTTGGCTGTTAACAGTCCCGTTAGTACATTTCGAGTGGGATTGGTTACTGAGGCACTTTTGCTCCGAGCAACTCCGAGTTGCTGCGAGCAAATATGAGTACCGGTAAGTCCCTGTTGAGGAAGCAACTTGTAACGACAAAGTTGCTCCCAGCAACTCTGAACAAGTCCGAGCAGCTCCGAGTAAATATGAGTAGGTGCCTGCCACGAGGGGGGAGCAAATACCAACGACAGAGTTGCTCCGATGACCTCCCAGCAGCTCTGAGCAGCTCCGAGTAAATATGAATAGGTCCCTGTAGGGGGAGCAACTGGCAACGACCAACTCCGAACAACTCCAAGCAACTCCGAGCAACCTCCGAGTAACCTCCGAGTAGCTCCAAGCAAATATGAGTAGGTTCCTGTAGCGGAAACAACTAGCAACGACAGAGTTGCTCCGACCAACTCCGAGGAACTCTGAACAACTCCTAGCACCCGTTGAGTAGCGTCGAGCCTTGCAGGTCCTCTTGATTCCAGTGCGTCAGTGCCAGTGGAAGTAATGTTAATGTGATTAAGTGTACCAACTTTCGCAATACTTTCTCTTCCTTGCTTCATAAGAAAAGTCGTTATCTTCAGTCAATTCCGTGTCTTTAGGAATATGTTCTAGGTCAAACAGACTGTTCAGCAGGTACTTCCGCTTACTTATAGCAGCTTCTACAGCTTCTGTATAATCCATGTCATCGTCGTCCTTAAAACTACGTATTGTTTGCATAACCTTCTTGTGTACTGGATCAGTTTTGAGGTCGTGGTACCACCTTACATATTGCAAATATAAGTGCCGTAGCTTTTTGCGGTAAACAGGAAACAAGTCCGAGCAGCTCCGAGTAAATATGAGTAGGTGCCTGCCACGAGGGGGGAGCAACTACCAACGACAGAGTTGCTCCGATGAACTCCCAGCAGCTCTGAGCAGCTCCGAGTAAATATGAATAGGTCCCTGTAGGGGGAGCAACTGGCAACGACAAAGTTGCTCCGAGGGACTCCGAACAACTCCAAGCAACTCCGAGCAACCTCCGAGTAGCATCCAGGAAGCATCGAACCAATACATGCGTCCAGGGTTGTTTACAGTTTTGCTCTGTTTCAAAGAGTAAGGGTTATCGCAGTAACACGGTATCTTTAGCCATTTGGAGTGCTCTTTGCCGATGTTTATTACAAGGTGTTCGTACCGTTGTTGGTCTACCGCTTGTAAGTAATTGAGTACTTCTTTGTGATTCGCAATAAAGGGGCACGGGTACTCAGGGCATTTCACATATTTAAGTCCATTGTCTGACATCCCATGCTCCGACAATTCACAAACAACCGTGAAAAGGGCATTTCGCATGAACTTCCGCCGGCGATCTGCCCCATGAGCTAATCGACGGTGGCGAGTTCCTTTAGCTGCCACAACTCCCCCTCTTGGTAGGTCTGCTCTGCGACCTGCACAGTGCCTGGGATTTCTTTTTTCTCCTCCTCTTTCGTATCTACCGTGGGAGGCAAAACTTCAATTGTCATAGCATCAAAGGCTTCACACAGTGATTCAACTTCTTTCTTATCAACCTTGCATAGTTTCTTCTTGTTGGTGGGAGGTTTTGAAGGCGGAGTGGGCTTTTGAGTAGGTGCAAATTGATGAAAAACCTCAGACATGTTATCTCATGAAAATCAAGGAGCAAGACTTGCACATTTTATGACAAAATGTCTACTTTCCCTCAAGGGATGATGGGCCTATGAAGTCGTTGGGAACCAATCACCAAATAGTATTTTTTTGGTTTTAATTGGCTGTCGATGTTGCAAAACCGGTGTCGTACGTGAGCTGTATCTCGTTATTTCCAAAACCGGTTTTACCATACCCAGAAACGTTCGGGAATAATAGCCCTCTTGATTTAACTTCAGAGGCTTCTCATTGGCCGTTTATGATGTCACCTCTACCTCATTGGCTCCGGGGCCAATCCATTGTTCTTGTCGCTATATATTGGTAATATCACAACAAAAGCTCAGAACACACCTCTCCTAATTTCTCAAAAAACACTAATTTTCAGCCCTTACTTTGAATGATGCATTCTTGTCAATTCTGTCAGAGAGCATTTAGGCGCAAGTTCAACAGAGATCGACACGAGACAGTGAGTTGCCCAAACCGATTTGATGATGAAGAAACAATGGACAGCTTTTCAGATGAGGAAGGGCGTTTAGGACGAAGAGCTGAAAAATATTACGAGGACGATGACGAAGAGGATAATTTAAATGAAGATGGAGATGAAGCCGAGGACGACGAGGTTGGTGATGATGACAATGAGGATGATGACGAGGACGAAGACGATGGTGGGGAAGAAACTGATGATGGCGATACAGACAGTGGTACAGAAAATGAGGAAAATGATCCATGGGATAAACTACGAGAAGAAGTTATCAGTGACCTAAACTCAGCTTGGGAAGGACAGGTGCAAGAAAATTTACGTCAGGGTTTGCCAAAGGATGATGCTCAGGTTCAAGCTGCTAACCATCTGCTTCCTGTTTACCGCAAAAAGCTACGGCACTTATATTTGCAGTATGTAAGGTGGTACCACGACCTCAAAACTGATCCAGTGCACAAGAAGGTTATGCAAACAATACGTAGTTTTAAGGACGACGATGACATGGATTATACAGAGGCTGTAGAAGCTGCTATAAGTAAGCGGAAGTACCTGCTGAACAGTCTGTTTGACCTAGAACATTTTCCTAAAGACACGGAATTGACTGAAGATAACGACTTTTCTTATGAAGCAAGGAAGAGAAAGTATTGCGAAAGTTGGTACACTTAATCACATTAACATTACTTCCACTGGCACTGACGCACTGGGATCAAGAGGACCTGCAAGGTTCGACGCTACTCAACGGGTGCTAGGAGTTGTTCAGAGTTCCTCGGAGTTGGTCGGAGCAACTCTGTCGTTGCTAGTTGTTTCCGCTACAGGAACCTACTCATATTTGCTTGGAGCTACTCGGAGGTTACTCGGAGGTTGCTCGGAGTTGCTTGGAGTTGTTCGGAGTTGGTCGTTGCCAGTTGCTCCCCCTACAGGGACCTATTCATATTTACTCGGAGCTGCTCAGAGCTGCTGGGAGGTCATCGGAGCAACTCTGTCGTTGGTATTTGCTCCCCCCTCGTGGCAGGCACCTACTCATATTTACTCGGAGCTGCTCGGACTTGTTCAGAGTTGCTGGGAGCAACTTTGTCGTTACAAGTTGCTTCCTCAACAGGGACTTACCGGTACTCATATTTGCTCGCAGCAACTCGGAGTTGCTCGGAGCAAAAGTGCCTCAGTAACCAATCCCACTCGAAATGTACTAACGGGACTGTTAACAGCCAAAACAGCCAAGCTGGGAAATATTGTAAAACCTGGACGCGAAGGCAATGCTCACTTCTATCAAGAATGCTTTTAACATAGATCGCATGGCATGAAATGGTCTTATTTCAATTTGAAAGGTTCTTCGACGATTACTCTACTTGTCTTCGAACAATTTGATGAAGATACTAGTGTCATGCATGTATTGTTTACAGTTCATGTAACCAATGCTTGGTTTATTTTTCGTGAATTGCTCGTAATGAAGCCGGGATGCGTTTTGTTCATTATCTATCACTATTTTGGCTTGCCCAGGCTTGTGATAAAAAACCTGTAAAAAAACCTCTTGTTTTACTTGTATCCCGATTTCAGTGATTTTCGCTATTCACACAAACGGCAAATGAATAACTCGAGCGGATCAATTGCAACTTCTTTAATTTACACCGTGATTTTCAGTGTTTGCGCAATTACTGATTTCATACGCTTCAGTTGAAATCGTTACAAATTAGTAAAAGCTAAGCTATACTCTATGAGAGTCGATTTCGCTATCCTCAAACACTTCCTCAAGTTTAGGAATAAATATAAGGCCCTTATATTAGGTATGACATAAAGTTTTATGAATGGAGTCCCAGCAGTGGGACAGTAGCAGCACCGTTGGCGTGTTTAAGATCGAGTTTAAAGCATTCGCATAAATTACTTTTGGTCTTGATTTGGTAAAATAGAAATTTAGGAGGTCATTATATTTTACGAAACTACGCTTGTTGTTCTCTAAATCTCTCAATTATAGCGGCAGAAGCATGATCTACGTTTGTCCGTAATTTTTAAACAGCGTTTTATACAATAGTAAATAAATAACTGGAGCCGTCACTGTGTAATAGAACGCCATCGTAGATGGTACAATTGAGGACACTTTTCCAGAAAGAGACAGTTCGTCATGTGCCGGAAGGCATTTCGTAAGCCGCATGCAGAAGCACAAGTGGCGTACACGGCATTTATGACCCGCATTGTGGCGGCGGTAAGATTTAAAATTGGTTTCTTCATTCAGTTTCATTCAGTACACAAAGAAATCAGCATCTTTTGTTATTCTTAATTGCTCTTTCAGTAACTTATTTGTCGGCGTTCTGTCTTTCAGCTTTGTCCCGACAATCATCCGAGCACTGAATACGATGAAAGATGTATAGCCTGTATATATTTTAATAAAGGGTTAAACCCTATTCAACAACACGAGTTTGCCTTTGCAATTCAGTGTATATTTGCATGCGGAAACGTGGATGAAAATGGGAACTGTGAAACTCCTGAAGGATTTGATCACTGTCAAAGATTACTTGAAAAGCTCATAGACCATTATTTCTAAATACAGCGACTGCTTTTCAATTAATCTTTGCTAATTCATTTTTCATCCCTTTCGCTGAATTGAAAAGGCAAAGTTATGTGGTTGAATAGGGTTTATCTAGTTTGTAAGTAGCATTTGTTCTTATTGTTTGTAAATACTTTAATTTTTAAGCTCTTGCTTATAAATACATAGATTCTTATTCTTTGTAAATACTTTAACTTTTCAGTGGTTGCTCGTAAATACAAAGGTTCTGTTTGTTTGTAAATACTTTAATTTTAGTTCGCATTGTTTGTAAATACGAAGATACAAATATAATGGTTTTACTGCTTGAAAGTGAACGTGTCATTGCTGTTCCATCTTGCATGTGAGAAATAGTCACTCTTCCACTCGCTAACAAATAGTTGATGAATCTTTACCCGGAGCCAATGTTCATTTTGTAGCGCTGACTTCATAATACAACGAAGTTGACGGGAAAATTTCTTCTCGTTCGTAAAATAAAATGTTGGAACCATTAGCTCTCCAATTATGACCTCCATTCCATCTTCATCGCTTGTTATCTCAACTTTGCGAGAGCCTCCTTTATTCATCTTATCCCAAAGTTCATTAAGTAAGGTTACGATTTTGTTGTCCAATTGCAGTCGTTGCAAACGGTTTGCTAATGCGTCCATCTCCAAAGCAAAAATCTGTTGTTCGATCATTCGGTTCATCTTTGAATTGAAATATTTTTTTCCATTACCTTTATACACGTGTCCATTTCTGGGTGTGCGATAAGGATGAAAAGCAAACCGGTTTGACGGGATTATTCTAGTCTACATTATTAAAGCGACCCTTTGGTTTTTCTAACCAACCCTTAAACTTGTTTCAACTCGTTTGGCGATGACGTCAATGTCTTCTCGTTGTCAGCCCTTGAACTTGTTTCAACTTGTTTGACTGTGACGTCAGTGCCATCTCATTGGTTCTTAGCTACTCCATTATTCTTTCCCTATATAAGCGCGATACTATCCGGCTGGTTGGGCGGAACCGTACCACCAGAACACACTACACTTCACTCCAAATGAAAGAAAAAAAATATAATACAATTCAAACCAACTATATGACGTGGAGTTCATTCAAACCCCCTGCCGCCATCTTGAATATACCCTCGTACACCTACGTGGTATGCATCTCATTATAAACCCTAATCCAAAAACCGGTTTGGGTAGAATTTCCCACTGGCAGCCATTTTGAATAATTTCGCCTAGTCATTCCCCCTATACTACTGCTGTGATCGACCGTATCGAATGCTGCGGAGAGATCCAATAATAGCAGCATAACAATATCAATTGCTCGTAAGATATCATTTTGGACCCTCAGCAACGCAGTTTCAGTGCTGTGACCTGCTTTATACGCCGACTGGAATAGCTATCCAAGTTGTTATTACGCACATGGTCTTTCAACTGTATAGCAACCGCCCTTTCGCACGATTTCGAAATGAACATCAAGTTTGAGATAGGGCGATAGTTCTTAAAGAGCTCGTGGTTCAGCGAAGGTTTCTTGAGCAAAGGTCTTAGTTGAGCTTGCTTCATGCTTTTTGTCATAACACTGCATTGAAGTAAACAGTTCACTAACTTGGTGATAAACGGCAGTAGCAGGTCAAGACATTCCTTTAATACCGTTGCTGGTATTGGGTCCAGTGCACAAGATTTTATACTGGGTGTAGCAAGTAGATCAGAAAGCTCTTGACAAGACACTTGCTTGAAATATTCAAATTTGGGACCATCGTACGAGATCTCCACCAGTGGCTCAGCAGGACCACCCCTGTATATAAGTGCAATTCCTCACGTATAGCTGTGATCTTGTCGGTGAAGAAGTCTGCGAAGGCGTTAGCCAAAGACTCGTGATCTTCCGAATGAGGCAGTTTCGCTTTTGACTTGCGATGGAGTAACTTGTCAAAAGTAGCGAACAAGCGCTTGGGATCTGACTGATTTTCCGCGATAACTCCCGAATAGTAGTCCATTTTCCCCTGTCTTAAAAAACCAACATTTGGAGGCGTAGCTCCGTTGGCTAGTGTGCGGCGTTTGGAGCACTGATCTATTTAAAGCTATAGCTTGAAATATCCGTCAAATGGAGCACTGGCAGAGGGAGGGGGGTAAAAGGCGCACCGTCGGCTTCCATTAATACCATATAATTTTTCGTTACTAAAGGAACTACCGACATTAGCAGTCTTTTAATGGTTTTAGCGAATACTCAAGTTCTTTGATTCTTCAACTGATTGAAAACAGTGTATCAAAGTAATGAAAGCCCTTTCAAAGCCTTCGATTTTGTTGACTTTTGCCTTCGTCAGTCACACGAGTGTTGTCTTGGCCGCCATATTGCATCAACGATGAAATGGTATGTGAAATGAATCATATATTGAACCGCAGATATAAAATCACGCTATGATCCTAGGCCTCGCACTTATGAACGCAATTTTAACAATTGCGTAAAGAAGCCTGAAAAATCTAGGACTTCAACGGGGTTTGAACCCGTGACCTCGCGATACCGGTGCGACGCTCTAACCAACTGAGCTATGGAGCCGATGACGTAGGGATCTGGTCATTGGTAGGTTCTAATGTTCCCGTGATAAATGAATCAACGATGAAGTAATATATGAAGTGAATTATATATTGAGCTGCGGATGTGAAATCAAGTGAAGCTATGGTCCCGTTGAAGTCCTGCATTTTTCCGGGTTCTCTACGGAGTTGTTAAAATTGCGTTCATAACTGCGAGGACCATAGATAGCTTCACTTAATGTTGGATCAGGTAGGTACTTTGTGTAACAGGTGATTTGGAGCGTGGGGCGGGCTCATGTTATTCGTCGTGGCACGGACGAAACTAGATTCATTCTTTCGCCTAAAGTACCAAGGATTTAAGAAAGTGTAGAAGATCATCGAAACGCTGATGAAGAGGACAGTGAAGAGCACAACGTAGCAAGCAAAGATCAAAGAGCTACTTCATGGAACAAAGACCTTGTTTTTCAGAGTGAATGGCAGTCCAAATACCCATGGCTTGCCTATGATGCCGAAAAAGAGATCACGACCTGTAAGATCTGTCTTCAGGTAAACAAATCAAATGCATTTAAAAATATTGTCGAAGGGCCACCATTGCAAGAGTTCCAATTTGAACATTCCTTGATGAAATGGACAGAGAAATCACGAAGGATTTTTCCACCCTTGTCATAGAGCACAAATAACTTTGCTTAAGCTCCTGTTAGGGTCGTACACATTTCTTATAGGACCGTACGCGTTTTCCCAAGATGCATGACTCCTAGGTCTAGGAACACTGTGTCGGCCCGTCCTCTAGATCAACCTAGTTGCATGCATGTATATACGTAATATGTTGAACGAAAAGTAAGGCAATCCTAATGCACGAGCAATGGTTTGTCTCAAGAGAAGCAGCTTGACCAAGAGGTCGCTGGATTTGAAATCAGACGGTCTCTGGTTTAAAGCCTCCATCCAGCATATCGGTAGGCCTGCGTTTAGTCTCTCTCCCAAACCTTGTAACTAGGCAACTAGTCCCGTTCTCCCACTATTTGGGATTTTAACAAGTAAGGGCTAAACTTGAAATATTTTTTCTCCTTTTAGAGTGCCCTCAATGTGCACAACATTATTCAGTGGGTATTAAATCACCGATACTTGTTGTCCTGTGCCCGGTTGTTCGAAAGCCGATTAACTTAATCCAGGATTAGCGTAGACTTTTGCTTCACATTTTCAACTTTTTGGTGAGAGTTTCTTTTGCTTCAGTTTTTGTTTTCCAATATTGACCTCTTCTAATGTAAAGAATATCAGCTTTGAACAACATTTGGGAGTAGAGAAGTAATTTCCTTGATTAATTTTTAATCTGGGATTAGGGTTAATCGGCTTTTGAACAACTGGTCTTCAGCTAATAGCTGTTGGTGAGAAGCTTTGCAAATCACAGCTTTAATTTTTAGCGCAAAATATGTCACTTTTTCTAAACCGTAATAAGCGCCAGATAATAACACTATAATACGCTGGAGTTGTTGGAAAGCCGGCTAACGTAAACCCAAAATTAAAAGTCAAGCGAAGTATTAATTTTCTTGTAAAAATGTTTTTTACGCTTATGTTTTGTGTCGTTTGAGCTTAGCTCAAAACCGAACAGTACAAACTGAAAACCTCAAAGAAAATTTACAAAACTGGTATTTAGCTAATAGATTTTGACGACAAACGTCTCAAATGTTGTGGGAACAGTCTAGAAATCACAGCTTTTAGCACAAAAGCTTTACAGTTTCGATAAACAATCGCTGGATAAGACACGTCAACTTGATTGTTAGTTGTGTTTGTCCCTAACAATTTTTCATCAGTTCGCCATTTTCGTTCGAATATTTTGCAAAAATATTTTGAGGAGGGCGTTTATCCTCTACATTGCTGACTAATCGCCCCTCAGTCAAGTTTTATCATAAAATCATTTAAAAACTTTGACTAATGTTTTGGCAGCAATCTTCCTGAAGAGAAGGTGACAATTCATGTTTTCAGACTAAACTAAAAATATCCCCAATCGTTGAGATTCAGTTGTTAGTTCTTACCACCATCGCGGGCTGATAATTAGACTCACAATTTCATTGCAATTTCACAGACCTGTCAATAATAGACCGTTTCGGAGCCTCTTCTCAAAATAGAATTAAAATACCCTCTTCATGAGATTTTTTTTAAAAAGGACAACCCTTTTCAGTTTTACCAAATACATATTTCGACAGTAACGTCTGTCATAAAGTAAAAACTAACAAGGCTTAAGTCAATACGTCTCCTTGAAAGCCATAATTCTTCTTTTGGTACTCCATACTCTTTATCGAATTATTATCTTCATAATGCTCTCTTCCCCAATTAGGAGATGATGCCTTATTACATAGTACTCTCTAATTTCACGGTTCTTTATAGCTAATTCCGTAAAAGCCTGACTGCTAACTCTTTTATTGTTGGTTTTGAAACGTGATGGTTTTTCATTAACTCTAATACCCGGGGGAGTACTCTGCAACCCCTTTCCAACTCCTTACCCTTTTGTATATCATTTTGACAGAAAAGTCAACTCTTTCGTATGCCTTTCTTTTTTTAATAAAAGGTACCCCTTTCACATACCTGCTTAAGACTTAAAAACATCTCTAGCATCTCTTTTCTAAACCCTTGAAATAAAGTTAATGATGTAGCGCTTACTAAATAATATAATGCAGCCGTAAAGTTCGTCTGTTCGAGGTATTTCATGCATGCATGAAAGTCCCTTTTAAGTACCTGAGGCCTAAATATAGTATCCCTGTCGGGCAGAGCATCCCTGTATAGGCCATTATACGCAGTACCCCCGGGGCCTAATATTTGTCATAACCGGAGTTTGTTGAGCGGTACGTTTTATAAAATTTGTATCTCCTTGACAAATAAGATTTAGTGACAATTTAAACTGTGGTTTCTCAGCCCTGGGCTGCAATCTTGAAATGGGAAATACGTAAGAATTTCGAGAGAGATTGTAGCACGTTTTCTTAGCTATAACTTTAATAAGCCTCTCTCCCGGTATTCTACTCTTGTAAACTATTTACTTGTTTCTAAATGATTTGAATTCATCTCGCAGCAGGTGTGTTATCGCATCTAAAATCCCAAGGCTTCCTGTAACCTGATAAAACACGGCTGCTCACGTATTAAACATTATTCAAATGTGTTTGTTTTATCTAATAGCTTTTGATGGCACTCCCCGCAAATCTCCGTGGGAGCGAGTGAGACTAATAAGATTTCAGCACAACCGGTGGACAGCACTTTTTCACCAATCTTGGAAAAGGTAACTGAAAACTAGACAACTGTTTTTCTTCATAAACTCAGTTTTTATATCTTGTGGCCGGTAAGTAGAGGCTAGGAAGGAATAGTTCATATGCATCGCATATATAGAAGGCGCATGATAATAAGGTTCAGCTAAATAATAGGGAGTTTAAGTAACTGCGACGGCCACGGTGACGAAAACATCACTTCAAAATATAACTTGGAGCTTTCTTCTAAATATTTCATCATTATTCCATCTTGTTTATATTATACAATATGGGCGAAGTGTCCTATCTCTGTTCGAGATATTTCATGCGTGAAGTAAAAGTCCCTGACGCCTAAATATAGTATCTCTGTCGGGCGGAGTATATCGCCATCGATGTATACGTAGGCCATTCACAGACTGACACAGACAAGTGAAGTGAAGTAACCATATTTAACGTCGATAACTCGTAACAGTAATTCAACTGACAAACCTGAGGTCGACGGTGCGTTCATTTTACTCCCCCCTCTCCATCAGTGCTCCGTTTGACAGGTATTTAAAGCTACTTAGCTACACGGAAAGGAAAGAAGTCGAAACAAGGATGCGAGATCCGGGAATCGCACTTAGGACCTCATACACCAAGGCTGCGCACTAGGCAACTGTGCCATCCTTGCTCCTCAGACAGACAGACAGACGGCCTTCATTTATACTCCTACGTGGAAGGGGTTTCATTTCGGTTTTAAAAATAGCACTAGGAGTTATGGAAGAAATAAGTGGAAATAGTATGAATGCCAGACCTGAAAAGGTATTTACAACTCGCTAGAATAAAAGCACTATAAAGGCCAAAAAAACAGTTACAACTCCTAAAAATAAGCTAAAATGACGGAAACATATATCTGATATCGAAAAAATGCTTCACCAGATTCCCATTTTGCGCATTTGCGTTTTATTTTGAGTGGATTATGTGCAGACAAAAAAAGAGGCCCGCGGCAGATGACTGCAGTCAACGAGGAAACCTACGCTGCTCGCGGCGTGCATTCGTTTCTGGCAACAGAGCTCTAAATTCAAAGTCCGCAAAGTTGGTGGATTCGACAAGCTCTTTTTTCAAGAGAAGGAAGTACTAAAGAAGACGCAATCAAGTGCCCTTGTTAAAAAGGATTTAAAACACTGTAAAGGAGTGGGGTCAAGAAAACTAAGATATCGGCTTACCAAGCGTTTCGAGGGTGTGAGTGAGAGGAAAGTCCAAGAGAGCTTGTCCAAAAGCCACCTTAAACGGGAAATGAACGCAAGATTTCAAAACAAAACAATAATTCCACCTATTCAAACTAAAGAAGTCCAGGTGAGAGATACGTTAAAATACTGACAGCATTTAGTTTAGGTGGGTACTTTTATCTGTTGATTTATTTATTTATCATTTTTTTGGGGGAGGAGGAAGGTTGGGTAGTTCAATTGAGCAGGGTCAACAAACCAGTTGGCGTATCGGTATCAACATCTTTATCCGGCTTTTGTCGCAAAAAGCGATTTGGGGCATTTCCTTTTCCTCCTTGATGGGATGCTCGTTTACTGGTGTCCTTCGTTTACTGCAGTCCTGGACCACTCCCCCTCCCCCCTCCCCCTTACCAAATAAATGTAAAATATAGTTGAAACCAGACCTGGAGATGAGGTAACGAAATAAGATCCTTTGCGAGGAAAGAGCACTAACTGATAACACTCGAACCATGCAACTTATAGTCGAAGACCCAACGTGCTGATTATATACTGAACCAATTACGTCCAGTCACTGGACTAGGGAGGGGAGGGCATTGTTCAACGTCTATGGTTTTGCGTCTACAGTGCTGAAATTATGTGATATCAGAGAAGGCCAAAGTGAGGGCAACTTAAAGCAATCGAACATTAATGTGAACAATGCCAAGTACATGGAAAAAGTGTTCTTTTGTGTCTTCGGGTCACGAATTAGCCTGGGAATAGGGAATTTTCAGTGAAGTTGATTTTAGTGGTCTTTCTGCAACTATGCATAACTTGACAAAATTAACCATGTAGACCAGTCGCGATGGAAACACGTAACTTAAAGCCTTTCGCGAGATTTTTTATTATATATTTGAAAATGTGTCAATTTTTTCTTTCTAAGTAAGACATCGAGTAGACGTTGTCGATATGAATAAAACACCCGTGACGAAAAACGGAAGAACATATCACCACATTTTGACTGTACAAGACGTCTTTAGCCGATTTTTATGGCTAAATCCATTTCCTAAAGAGACAAGCCACCAGTTTGCGAGGAAGTTATCTACACTTTATTCAGAGGTTGGCCCTCCTCGAGTCATTCAGTCCGACAACGGAGGTTAATTTAAAAAAGCTGTAAAGAAACTCTGCCAAACCCTTGGGATCAAAATAATGCGAGGCTCACCATATCATCCCCAGTCGAAAGGAAAAGTTGAGCGATCCCACAGATCCTACAGAAAAAGATTTCTTTTGATCTACTTAGATTCTCAAAGGTTGGAGTAAACTGGGCGTCCAAGTTGAGGGAATATAAAAAAATATTAAACGAGGAGCCCATGGATGTGCTCGGTAGACAATCCCCCTTTGAAGTGTTTTATTGTCGGGAGTCCAATACCTTAACTCAGATGGTGGAGGGTGGAAAAACCTACAAATAAAATAGTTCTTCTGCGACTAATACTACCGGTAATCCCAAAAAGTCCGACTATTCGAAGTGCGCTGACCAATCTCGCTGCGGTGATTCGCTCTAAGGCGATAACTTCAGACAACGTTTGGGATAAAAGGTACATCCCAAGAAAGACATAAGGCGCGATCCCCCTTCCATATACAAAGTTGGAGAAGCAGTACTTATTATATCCATTTTCCCGGAAAAGACGGGCTGCTCCCAGAAAAAGATTTGCTTTTGAGGGAAAATTTTTAAAAGGAAACCTTCCAACTGGGAAATACAAGATTCCTTTCGAATCCCTCAAAACCCAACAGCCGTGCACCCAATGGGTGTCAGTAGAGGACATAGCTAGCCTAACGGCCAGGAAGGAGAAACGTAAAAAAGCAGCTGCGTGACGACATTTGATTAACTCAAATCAAGATAAGCAGAAGGACACTAAGAAATCGAGCCATCGGAAAAAAATTTCGTATCGATATGACAAGACAGGAGCAACCATTCCTCGATCAAGGTTATGAAGTTTCTTTCAACCCAGCCTGTGATGGTAACTGCCAGTTTTCCGCTTTAAGTTGGTTTCTTCGACATCTTGGCATATTGCGTTCGGAAGAAACTCTGCGAAAGGAAATTGTTGATTATCTCAACAATAATCCACTTTCTCAAGACGGTTTTCCCTTAGAGCTATTTGTTGGGGTACCGTGGTCTCAGTACGTAGCAAATAAGAGTTCCAGATAATACCGTGCAGAGCAAAGTAAATTGTGTGGAAAGGGTTTCAGATAACATTTTAAAGCAGCAAGATTTCAATCCCATTTAGAGAGCCAAGCATATAAAAATGGGTGATTTCCCAGGATCACCCGGTTGAAGAGATCAGAGAAAAACAAGAGGGTGAAGAGGAAATACTCCTTTCTGTCAGCAACAAAACTGATGACGATAATGCTGTAGACGATAGCATCCACAAGACGAATAACCGCATCACGATCAGGAGCAACGCAGATCAAAATGGAAACGCGAACGAACGTGACGAGTGGATCGCGCAGGAAACTTGATCGTAAAT
>NC_090878.1:27132535-27150035 GCF_036669935.1 Montipora foliosa
TGATCACCTGGGCGTAGATATGCTCGTTGAAACGAGCATCACAAGTGATGAGAACACCAAGGTCACGCTGAGCCTCCACTCTCTTAAGTGCCTTGCATCTCATATTGTATTGTATTTTGTTTTGTGGTTGTTGTTGTTGTTGTTGTTGTCGTTGGAACAAACGAGGCATCGATGCGCTCGATTAAGCAACGGAGTTGTTATTCATTTTGGCGACTACGGGACTGCGGGACTGCGGGAGCAGCATTGCAACACGACTGATTATCATTTCAACGACTGATGACTACGGGGCTGTAGGACTGCGGGCGCAGCATTACAACACAACTGCGGCACTGCCGGGGCAGTTTTTTGAGTTAGATATTTTGTAAGCCAGGCATTCTGCAATCTAGCCGGTCTATCGCGACTTCAGCAAGCGCCTACAACAATATTTCCAAACGATGCAATCCTTGCCTAACTGAAAAACGCCACATTTCTTAAAGGCGACAAGGCACGCAACCTCAACAAAAGAACTAAATTGATTTACAAATGCCGCCACGAGAACAAATACTTCCTAGCAAACATCGATCTCAGATTAAAATTAACCAACCACTGTATAGATTTCAACTAAGCGAGGTATACTCTTCATTAAAGTCTGTCTGATGATCGCGTAAGCGTGAAACTCAGAGTCACAGAAAAAGTTTGATTATTTCAATCTTCAGATATTAAAAACTAAATTATATTTGTATTTTACCTACGAATCTCGAGATACTCTAAAGTCATTTAGTTTGTTTCTCTTTGCCAAAACTATCTCGCATTGGAATATGGAACGCATTGCACAATTCGAAATATTCTTTTATTTTCGCGTCGGGGTTCACGTTTTCCCCACGTCACAACGCAGAATTATAACGCACGTGCAGAGCTACTGTACTGCTCATTAAACAAGCTTTCGCTTTAAAACGCTACCGTTGCCTTTGTCGTTGTGGTTGTGGTTTGCTTAAACTCCTATAATTTCTAATAATGCACTTGTCACAAGAAAACCGAGGGCTAAGCTAAGGTGTAACTCTAAAATAAATTCATTCCTTATCATAAAATCCTGCTTTAATATAATTCTTAACTTATTTTTTGGTTTCTGAAAAACGTACAGCTATTTGTGATTGCAAAGTGATTTTTCTCCTGCTAATCCACGAAATTCATAATAAAAAAGGAACTACCTCTCGTTCAAATTTGCTGCCGATCAAACAAGTTGTGTTTTAGTCAAAATAAAACACGTTGTGTATTCAGTAAGCACAAGCAAGGGAGAGTTTTGGGCTTTTGTTCCCTAAGATTGTCATGTCGCACGGAACACCCCTCTGTAACAGACCCACTGGAACCCGACCCAGTGGATTATTTTCCCTTACCCAGTGGAAATTTAGGCTCCCCAGTACCCAGCGAATATTTTGATTTTACCCGGCCATTTTTATGCTTCCCCACTGACTGTTCGGTGTGACTTTTACATACCCAGCGTATTTTTGCAAACGAACAAAAAAATAATAAAAATACAACAACAATCCGAAGCCGGTCAAAAAAAAAAAAACTAGCAGGGGGAGTGAAAACGGCGGGATATATTTGAACCACGTGACACTCAAATCGGTCGTAGGACTGGTGCCGATCAAACAACATGTCAAAGATGGCGGAAGCTATAGGGAGTTCTACCAGCAGTTCTAATTCTGGAACGGAAAGCGATTCGTCCTCGTCGGACTCTGATGATTATCGCACTCGAAAACGAGGTCGACGTAGAAAAAGAAGTAAACATGTACGGGAGGAATCTGAAATCCAGCAAAAATAAAACCTACCGGCGCAAGTCTGGAAAGCATCGCGACAAGTCTCGCCACCCTTCCAAAGGTGATTACCACGAGCCTATGATGCAACAGTTCTGCAGTTTTCCAAACGTGTGGCCACTGAGGCTTTCCACTTCGTAATCCTTATTGTTACCTCAGGTAGCACCATGTGTCAAAACGTCAGTGTCAGGAGAACAAGAGATGAAACCTCTTCGGAAGCAATGTGGGCAATGCTCCAACAGAGACATGAACGTTGCTTCACTACTGAAGACTTAAGGAAAGTAAAGACGAACTTGGAAAATGGTAAGGACATTGTCCCAGCTTTGTTAAGAAAGCAGTTGTACATTGCGACGATGGCGTTTTGTCGGGGGTATGTGAGCATGCTTGGATGTAAAGGAAACTTGACTAATGACCTAAAGGCAAAGCTTAGGGGTATTCAAATGGCTACCAAGTCCCGACCCATGAAAACTTTAAGAGATTTCTAGAAGAGGAAGTATGGAACACCACCGACCATCATTGGCCAGCATGCAACCAGGCGTCCCTTACATGCGACACCCATACAGGATTCCATATTTACACCCTCAACGACTCCACTAGAAGACGCTGTCGTTGTAGCCGTCATGCATGATCAGGATGATGTTTCTAGTTATGTCAATAGTAACGTTTTCGAAAAGGGAGAGGTAGTGGCCTTTCGTGGAACTGTTGGAGACTTGCGCTAGCATTAGAGATTGCGTGATTTAAGCAGACTTAATTTGATGATAGGAAACCCATGTGGGATATCAATTTCGTGCAATAAGTAGTTTTGTTAAATAGCCGACGATGATATGTGTCAAGGACCGGAAATCAAGCTTTAGTACGCTCTCATGCAACATTGCATGTAATGTAGAGTATAACAGATAAGCGCGCAGTGTTTTGCGTTCAGTCGAGAGTTCATTTGGAAGTTAGTTGACCTTGTAAACCAGTCGAGGGAAGTTTACCAAACCAGTGGTGTTAACCAGTTGAGAAGGAGCCTGTGAGCCAATAAACCTGCTGTGGATCTGTGAATATTATTTGCCCTGATTTATTTTTCCCTTTTGTAAGATTCGTGGGGAATCGTTATTCTCGGAGGCAAGCGTTTCCCACAGAACTGATGGATTGCCTCTGTTGAGAGTCACCCATAACGTATCTCTGTGAAGTCTTGGCCCCCGATCCAGAGTCCGCGGGGACTTTCTTGTTGAAACTGCACGAGATGATGACAACATTTGCTATTCCCTAGATCCCAACTGGAAGAATGCGTCCATGGTATATGCGCATGTGTTGCGGGATGGAAAGGACAGGATAGTGACCTTGTTCTTGGAGGAGGCTGTCACAGTGACAGAAACTAAATTCTTGATGTCAACAGAAACATACAGCAAAATTCTGGAGATAGCAGAGCAATTTGAAGATTCCATCAAGCGAGCACTGCAATCAGATGAATCAAATGAAGACATGTACGAGGAAAGATCCACGAGGGGCTCACAAGATGGTGAACCTTCAAGATCGTAGACAAAGAAGAGGCAGACGGAACAGATATCAAGATATCATTGCATGTTTACGATGAGTTTTATGACCGTTTTCTGACCTGTGCAATTCTCAGGAGGGTGAGCGATACTCTTCTGTCCTCCCTGGACTAAGACAGTTCCTTCAGTTTAGCCACTATGAAACTTTTATAAAGCAGCCACTTTCTGGGAACGGGATAATGAAAAAACAATAGAAAACCCCATATTTTCGACAACTGGCCATTTTTTAAATCGAATAAACCTATTAAAAAACCCAGCCAAAAATTACCCGACCCAGTGGGAAATTGGCCAACCCAGTGACGGTTTTCCCGAAAACCCGGTGGGGATAAAGATTCCACTGGGTCTGTTACAGAGGGGTGTCACGGATTAACTTGTTTTCTGAATTTAATCGCCAAAAAATGAAAGAAGTCATGATGAGAAGCTACTTCGTACATTTTTGTATGCAGTTTACATCGATGAAGCCTGATTTCTCCTTTTTAAAACATGAAAGTCCCAAGCTTTTTAGGTTACGTTTTACTTTGTTCTATACACGCTTTATGTTAATGTTAGACTCGAATTACAGTCGATACTGTGTAAGTACGACCACATGCACTTTGCTGGCGACCGAGATCACTTGTCAATCACGCTAGCGTGCTCTAAAGCTGATATATTAAAGTACTCTATTATTTTCACTTCACATGGTCCGACCTGACTACAGATGATAACTGAACAAGAAAAGATTTTTTACCACCGCTGATGTTACGATTTTCGTTGTTCATTATAATTTAGGGTTTACGAATGCATTTGTGCATGGACAAAGCTTAATACGCCCTTTGCTTTGACCAATAGGTTTTTGTCAGTCTTTTGGAAGCCATCTTGACGGATGAAGATGATGTTTACCACTTTCAGCTTTCCATCTCTTGCTTTGGTTCTCTTGATTACCGCGCCACGTAACCATGGTGTGTTGGGAAAAACGTCAAACAATTCGGAAGCTTCGGCGGTCCAATCGGAGTGCCCCAAAAGTCAGTGTTTGGTAAGTTTGTTACATCATACCCCCAGCGTTATTACGCCCCAGCATGCTTTGGGGTGTGTACAAAAACATGGCATCCATCGTGTGTTGTTAGACCTCGTGTACTTCTAACGGTGTGTCAGAAAAGTGGGATTAACTGTTTGGACACTGTTCCCGGAACCCAGACAATTGAGGAAAACTTGTCAAGGTGTCCTCGTCGAGACACGGAGTCGCAGCAGTCACGCTACCGAAATTCTCGACTTCGGGAAATCCGCGACGGAATTGTGAAAATTTCATTCAATTGTTTAAAGATTGGTGTGAGCTCAATGGATGGTGCTAGTGTGGCTAGCAAAAGGTAAGGCCATGGCAGCTTTTCCCTCGGCCATAGGTGACAACGAAGAAGTCGAAAACCGCGTGCAAGGCTATCAGCTGTCAGAGGAGGAGCGGAATGAATGAATGAATGATCATGAATGAACGAAACTTTACTTAACCACGGGCAATTCATCAGCTATTTATAGAAAGATCAAAACTATAACTACTCAACTATAACTATACACTACAGTATATTAAAAAGCTGCTTTCCGTGAATGCCATACCCTATAGAGCTTTACTGATTTCGCGTTTGAACGACATGAGGGATTCCGCACACCTAGCCTCATAAGGAAGGCGATTCCACAGTGTGGCGCCACTATAACTAAAACTATTTCTGAAATAATTTGTGCGCGGCAATCTAACATTAAGTTTATTCTCGGAGTCCCTCAAATTGTAGCTTGTATTTCGTTCAGAAAATGTCGATGCTAAATAGTCCGGAGGTAACCCACGTAGGCATTTGAATACCATGGTGGCCTTTTGTATGTTTCGCTGGAGATCAAGATTTTTCCACCCCAGTATTTTCAGCAATTGGCCAGCATTAACGTCATAATTAGAGAACGTTAAAACGCGGACTGCTCTATTCTGTAATTTTTGCAGCGTGTCTTGTAAAGTAACCCCACAGGTTCCCCAACAGTACTACAGTAGTCAAATTGAGGTTGCATTAAAGCTTGGTGTATAAGATGTAAGGTCGTCGGAGGAACCAGGTGCTAACACGTTTCATGGTACCGATTCCAGAAGCGATCTTTTTGGCTAGTTTTTCAATGTGGCAATTCCAGATGAGTTTGTCATCAACTGTTGTACCAAGTGATTTCGTAGATACAACCTGTTTCACCTGAGTACCGTTAATCAAGATTGAAGGGGAAGCAGCAATGGTACCGGTGTTAAGCCTTTGGGCAGATCCTATCAGCATAAATTCTGTTTTGGTCATATTTAGAGTAAGGTTTGTTTGCATTTAACCAAGTATGCACATTCAATAGGTCCTCACTAAGACATGATTCAATGCTACCTACATTATCTGCATATGTCAGATGCGTATCATCGGCGTATATCCTCGGTTCACAGTGTGTCAGAATAAGAGTGGACCGAGGATGGTCCCTTGAGGAACACTGCAGGTCAATACACGGCTGTCAGATAAGGACCCACCAATTGAGCATTGTTGTACACGGTTCTCCAGATACAACTGAAACCATTAAAATGAATTTCCAGATATACCATAAAAGTCAAGCTTAAGATTAAAGAATCTCGTGGTCAACGGTATCGAAAACTGTCTTTAGATCTAGGAAAATAACCGTGTTGATTTTCCCGATGACTATATTATATGCCCATGAATCCAACTGAATCGCACGAGAACCTGACTTATGTTTGCATAGTATATCGTGCTCCTCTAAATAGGCATATAATTGTTCGTAAACGATTCTCTCGAAGACCTTGACCACAACCGGAATAACCGAGATCGGACGTTAGTTGTTTACGTCGTCTCCATCGCCACGCTTGAAAAGGGGTGTGACTCTAGCCGATTTCCAGTCTTCTGGGAGTTTACCCTAACTAATAGATTGATTAATTAAAAATATCGCATATGGGCACACAAACGAGATCGGCACATTCTCGAATAAGCCTCGGGGATATTCTGTCCAGGCCAGTTGCCTTTGACTTCCTTAGTTTGTTCATGAGTGAGAACACTTTGCTTGCATCAGTTGGATGGAGATGGAACCGTTTATCTGTGCGAGTGAGATACCTTTGGTAGTCTCCGCTATCGGAGTCAATATCACTGGCAAGTTTTGGACCGATAGTGGAAAAACGGTTATTAAACTCGTTTGATATCTCTCGTGTATCGGTTATCATCACCATTAATTTTAAGTGACGTCACTGACGTTTTCCCAAATTTCCAGGACGTTAACTCATTAATAGTCTGCCGAGTCTTTTGAGAGTCACCTGTGTGCTCATTAAAGCTATTTTGATAGTATGCTTGTTTGGTTAATCCAATTTCTTTGTTGTTTATATTGTATTATATAATTGGTTATTATTGACTTTCGAGGCTCAATGAATCCTTCTGATTTCAAATACTACTTCCTGGTACTTTTCTGGTACTTCAATAAGTGTCCATTTCTGTGTGTCGTTGTGCGCTAGAGTAATATCTGGCCGATTATGTTTCAGCACTTTGTCTGTGTAGATAGCTAGTCATGTCCCACGTAATCCTCACTTCTCCATTTTCTGCAGTTGGCAACGATTGATGGCGATACTTCTTGTCAGTACACTCTATCCCATACTTCCTGCACATCTATCAGTGTACCCGCAGGGCCACGTTGTCGTGGCGCTTCCTATAATCTCTCTGGGCAAGCCTCTTGCATCCACTGACAATGTGTCTTTCTGTTTCAGTGGCATCTCAACACAATCTACACAGTGGTGTCTCTGAGGTCTTATCTATGCTGTACTTGATCGAGTTTGTTCTTAAAGCTTGTTCCTGAGCAGCAAGAATCAAACCTTCTGTCTCCTCTTTTAAGAATCCATTCCTGAGCCATCTCCAAGACTCTTCTCCATATTGTTGGACAAACGCACCATGTAGGGCTTTCTCCTTCCAGTTTTTAACTTTCTCGTCTTTCCTCCTCCTCTCATAGTCCTGCAGACTCCCTTCTTCAACAATCTCTTTCTCCTTCAACGCAGCTTGAAGCATCCATTCTGTGCTCTCTCTTAGGTAGCCAGGAAGGGATTGCTCTCCCTTCTTACACACTCCTCGATGCCGATCAGTCCTCTTCCACCTTCCTTATTTCGGCAGGTACAGCCTCGCAACATTACTCCTGGTTTGCAGACAGCCATTCATTGCCAAGATCTTCCTACTTCTTCTATCCATGCTGGCTACCTCCTCCATTGTCCAGTCCACAATCCCCGCACTGTAGCATACTACACCTACAGCCCAGGTATTGATGCCATCGATCAAATTTCCTCCATTGAGTTTTGATCTACACAACTTCTTGACTCTTCTGATATACTGCGATGTTATCTTGCCTTTCATCTTGGTGTTGAGAGCTTGGTCCAGCTGCAAGATGCCAAGGTATTTGTAGCCTTCCTCCTCTATTTCCCTGATATGCTGGTCATCGGGTAGTTCTATTCCGAAACTGCCAACTTGTCTTCCACTTCTCATTTCCAGGAGAGCACACGTTTCTAGCCCAACCGACATCTTAATGTCTTGCGAGAAGATCCTTTCTACTTGAACAAGTGAGTCTAGTTGATCTTTGCTAGCTCCGTACAGCTTCAGATGACCCATAAATATTAGGTGGTTAATGGGCTTCATGTCCTTTGCTAGTTTGTATACAGCTCTCATTTTTCGTAGAACCAAGGTCAAGGGTAACATGATCACTATAAACAATAGTGGTGACAAGCAGTCACCTCGAAAAATTCCTCTCCTAATGTCCACTGCATGCCCGACAGCCATTCCTCCTGATGTTAATACTGTCTTCGAGTTCACCATGCTGTTGCTGATTATAGAGATCATCTTGGTAGCCCCAGCCATCTCCAGACATTTCAGGATCCATGAATGCGGCACCATATTATATGCCGTCTTGTCGTCTATCCAAGTCATTGACAAGCTTGTCAACCTTCTCCGGCAGATCTTCAGGATTGCCTTACCTACAAGCAATTGATCTTTAGTTCCTGGGGATCCCTTCCTGCACCCCTTCTGTTCATCTGTTAGCAGTCCATTCTTTCCAAGTGGTGGTATAACTTCTCTCCCATAACTCCTGTCAATAGCTTCCACATCATGGGTAGGCACCCTTCGCTGTGTCCTTTTGTATCTAAACTGTTCTCCTCACCATCCACTTTACTACACTCCTTTGACATATACAGTCTTGCAAGCATTCTTGCAATCTAGAGTGCAATCCTGTCAGGTTCTTAAACCAGAAACACTGAACAAAATCCGGGCCGGCTGCCTTCCAGTTTGCCATCTTGCTCACTCCATTTCTAGTATCCTCCACAGTGATGCTATCTTCTTGCACCTCTGTTGTACTTAAGGTTACCATATACCTTCAGATCGGCAAATTTCTTCAAATTTGGATTTTTTGGTTCAAAAATATTAAATGTTGGCGGAGAAATGGCGGTTTTACGTTTTGGGTGGAAGTGAAAATTACCCGTCTGATTGACAGTTTTAGCGCTGTTTTCTGGAATCAATTTTTTCACTCGAAGCGGACGCTTTAAAATGCTAAAACTCACAGGGAATTTGTCCGATTGTCCCCAAATTTTGACAGTGGCTAGGTTAACATATAAACAAAAAAAGGTTATTAGCGAATTTTTTATTTCAAAACATTGTTTCTGTGAGAGCGATTTTTGTACGAGCACTTCACATTTTTTTAAATACTATTTCGAAAACGCTCTATAACTTTCCACTGTAACTGAGTATGGCAAAACGCAGACACCTTTTTTTAGCGCTTTGTGTAGAGAAACGGAGGAACAAAATAAAACAGCGAAAAGCAAAATTTGCTTTGACTTGTAGCTTTGAAAAGGTTATTCGATCGCTCGCATTTAGAGGTCGTGAAATTTACTTCATTTCTAAATTCTTGATACGGTTTGATAGCCAGCTCTATAAGCTTTAATTTGATATAGGGGTTTAGGTATTTACAGTTTAAACCGGACGCGCCGCATCACTCGGACGCGAGACACCCCTGAAGGTATACGGTAACCTTAACTCCACCTCTACATCCTCTAGCCAAGACGCTCTCTCATTGTGACCGACTTCCTCCGACCAGATGTTGCTCCAGAAGGAGGTTGCTTCTGTGGGATCAGGTAACACCGTTTGTCCTCGTTCCTTTCCATCTAGTGTTTTGTAGAACAGCTTCTGCTTGGTTCTAAACAGGTGCTTCTGTTTGAATTGTTGACATCTCTCGTCATATCTTTTGATCTTAACTCCACCTGCCTTGATCTTCTGTTTCAACATGCACGAGACATACAAAGTGCGTCTTTCCTCAAGATGACATTTTCTGTTCAAACTTTCCCTCTCTCTTTGTTTCAGTCTCATGTTTCCTCTTCGGACTTCCTCAATCTTGCTCAGGTCTTTTCGCCAAGTTTCGATATTCCCCTTAATCCTTCTCTTCCTGTATGGCTCTTCATTCCCATTCTTTCTGTAGTAGCATATGCAGCTGCAGACATTAAAGAATTTGTGCGTCTGAATCCTTTTGACGGCTTCATTGATTTGTCCAACCTCTGCTTTCAGCTTCGTTCTTTCGCACGACTTAAGTGATGGTAATCCCATTCTCTGTTCTAGTTGTGTAATTTTCAGGATCCTGTTGCAAAGGGCTTCCGGTTCTGGGCTGATCTCTTCTCGTAATTCTTCAGCAATGAAAACTCTGGGTTCCTCTTCACGTTGGTGTTCTTCTTGGGTATCAGATGTTGTGTTGCATGGTCTGGTGTATCTGTGGTAAGAAGCTCCATAGTCTCAGTCTCCTGATGTTCATAGTCTAGTGTATCTGTGGCATGGAGCTCTGTAGTTTCAATCATCTGATGTTCATGTCTTACTCGTATGGCTATTTGCTCTTGCTCCACAGTCTCTAGCCACTTCTCGTTCTTAATCTGGGGTACTTGATCAGCCAATCTCTGCTCGGTGACTTCTGTTAGTTCGTTGTTGTTGTTACGGGCTTTCCACAGGTCTAGCAATCTTTTTCTGTACCCTCGCCTCTCTGGTTCACTCCTGATGTAACATTCAAACAAACGTTTGTTATCCTCCTTTGACCATCCTAATCTCTTCTGTCGTTGTTCAGCAGTAGCAGGATGACGACCGGGCATGCGCTGCTGATCCACGAGATACCTGCCTGACGCGACACCTTCACTACAACCTCCAGTCCCTTTGACGTCGTTAGTATGAAATTCAATATTTGTCATTGTCTCATCAAATGAAGTTGTTGTAACCCTGACACGGGTGGCTTTTGGGTTGTCGGCACCTGTTAAAGGTGCCACCCAAGACTCTGGTGGGTGGGAGCGTCCATATTCCCATGGTAGGCTAAGGCACCACCCTGTTCTACCCCAGTGCCCAGATTATTATTATTATTATTATTATTATTATTATTATTATTATTATTATCATCATCATCCAATGCTACCCTGGAAAATCTACGAGAGGAAACTGTAATGGGCCCAGAACTGCAGAGCCTGTTCTACCTCATAATTACTGGTTGGCCAACTGACTAACGAAAATTGCATCCCTTAGGCCCGATTCAAACGTCGAACTTTACCCATGCCGAATCTAACAATTAGATTCAGCACACGTAAAACTCGACGTTTGAATCAATTAGGTTCCACAGATTTGTATTTGGGTGGACCTGCCGTTCTATTCTCCCGGCTTGTCGAATAGAACTGCAAAAAATCGACTTCCTTTCAGACCTTGAACTTTTTCATGTGCCGAATCTAACGCATACATTACAAATACATTAAATACATTAATCTTTATCCAGAGTTCTGCACGTTTCCTATTTTTGCAATGCACTTACGACTTGTTTTGATCATTTGAAACAAGATGGAAGGAGGAGCGGAACACTGGTATTCCTCTTACTTAGAGAGTACGAAATACACTTATCTGAAGTGCATGAACCCACTTCTGTATGCGGTGTTCCTTGTTTAAAAATATGAGGATGTAGCGGGATGGATAGCAGGCAGGTCAGTGGCGTACTGCGAATAATATTTTAAGAGAAAATGACAAAAGAAATTAATTATGAGCTCATTTATCATGAGGAAGATTTCCAGAAGCAAGCCAGTGGAACGAAAATTCAAGAGGCAGGTCAGTCCGCCAAACGGGACTCTAAAAATTAATAAAGGTATGCATTTAATTGTTGTTATAAGCTGTATTCGATCTCGCTGTAAACAAGCCACAAACTGAAATTAAATTTGCTCATTGGGTTAGTTTTGGACAATAGTAAAGGCTTGCCATGGACCTGTCAGTCCCAGACTTAATTGTCTAGGTATTAAAAGATCACAAGGGAAGATAATTTTGCCGCAAACACGTGATTTGTTATTATTATTTCAAGTATAATTTCTCTTCTGAGATCATGCCCGTTCATCAATTTGATGTGCCAAATTCTTATGACTTTAAAGAATAGGTTTGACAAAACTAAGACGTCTTGACCAAAAGGATGATGAGCATGTTGAAGCTGAAAATGCTGTTGAAGAAGAAAGATATGAAGATGTGGACATTACTCTAGCACATTTCGTAAAGAAAGGAAGGGGAACCTGGGCAAAAACCTCGATGGTGTCTAAAAAGTCTAGACATTTTTTTTAATATTGTTGTTAGCAGCAATGAGTTAAAGACCAAACTGATTTTTACTAATACCAAGAATCAGAGAAATGGCCCAATCTATCCCACAATCTTGGATGAGTTGAAAGAGAGGGCATCAGGTAGAAATAACAGTTAACCAAATGAGGACCAAGTTCAAGAAGTGTGTCAGCTAGTGTAAACAAGATGCCCTAACTCAAAAGACAGCAACAGGAATAAAGAGGTACCAAGAAGACTGTGGGTTCGGCTAATGGGGTTTAATGCCCTGTTTGACGTGGTGAAAACAAGGGACTCATGCCAACCAGAACGGGCTTTAGAGCAATAAACATCTTCATCATCACCTCCATGTACCCATAGAAGTTCTCTTTACGACGCTACTGAGAATGTTGAGGATGAAGATGAACTGTTTGTTCCCAAAAGGTCCGTGAAGAAAGAAAAATCTACTAAATATAAACTTGACACCAATCAAAAAGTAAGGAAACACATCCAAGAGGCTTTAAGATATGACCCCACAAAAGAAATAATCAACTTCCTAAGAGATGAAATGCAAACATCCCGTGAGCATGAGTTAAAGTTATTTCAACTTATGCTTGGTAGCAGAGCCAATTCAGGCATGCCACCATCATCCAGTCTGGAAACAGGGTCATAGAATCAGGGTTCTGCCTATCATGAAACAGGGTTTTACACGTCAATGCAAGGTTCCGCAGGAGCATAACAGACCACTTAGGAAAGGATGTCTGAAGGGTCTTATGAGAACCTTTTCCTCTATAGTAATGGTAAATAACAAACATTGTAAGTCATGTAGAACTGAAAATTCATACATACTTTCACAACCACAGTCCTTCGCACAGTGCCAGTTATTATTTGCAAAACCTTATGTAAATTATCTTATCAGGCCATCTCGTGATACTCTGCACACCTGTGGAGGAGGTGTCATCAGACCTGTGGGGCAGGTATAGTTGGTGTGTGAAACCGAAGGAAAGTACTGCCCTCTGGAATTTCAGCTGTTGAGTAAAGAAGTCATGGGATCACAACCACCGTTACTGAGTGGCTCCGACTGTATCAAGCTGGGTCTCATTGACATAAAGGGGAGTCCGTCACTCTCAGCCTTGAGTGTTGTGAAAAGCAGTGACTCAATGATTTGTCAAGTAGGTTCAGGCTTCCAGAGGAAAAGTGACTCAGCGAGATGAGAATTAGACTAAGTAATAAGAATTATATAAGTTATGAGAATTATACTAAGTTACAATTTAAATTATATGAACAGATGAAGTGAGAAATATATGAGACAAAAATGGTAATTTCCCGGTAAGTGCTTCAAACCACTTTTTAACGCCAACAGAAGGGCGAACTTCCCTAAAGAAAACAATAGAAGGGACTTCGGTATACCGACAAGGCCCTGGGGTCTAAATCCCGTGGTCCCATGATGCATAGGTGACTTTTGGACGCTGCGGAAGAGACAGGCAAATAAAAGGAGACCCAATACAATTTCTCCGGCCAAGACAAACTTATTTTCACCATGGACATTACATCTCTATACACAGTCATTCCTAATAGCGAAGGTCTTCAAGCACTTAAACACTTTTTCGATCAACGCACTGTCAAAAAACCTAGCTCGGAAACGCTCTTCCGCCTTGCCGAACTAGTTTTAACGCTTAACTGTTTTTCATTCGCCGGCAACTATTACAAATAAATTAATGGTGTAGCGATGGGCACAAGAATGGGACCTAGCTATGCCAATCTTTTTGTAGGATATGTTGAACACCAATTTTTTAATCAGTACAACGGCCCCAAACCTGAACTCTACGGCCGCTACATCGACGACTGCATCGGCGCTATTTCATCCAGCAGAGAAGAACTCGATCAATTTATAACCTCCGTCAACTCTTTTTATCCGGCTCTTAAATATACCTGGGAAATTTCGGAAACTTCATTGGCTTTCCTAGATATCAAAGTTTCTATTAGAGGCAACGTGCTATGTACTAGTGTGCACTACAAACCTACTGATTCACGCAGTTATTTGTTGTATTCATCGTCACATCCATCACATGTCAAGAACTCCATCCCTTATTCTCAATTTCTTAGACTTCGACGTCTATGTAGTGATGACTCCGATTTTTCCAGCAAATCAGAGGAGATGTGCCAGTTCTTCGAAAAACGTGGCTATCCTGTCTCTGTGGTCAAAGCGGGCCATCATCGCGCCCAACAATTTGATCGACAGTCATCACTACAAACGTCACAAAAAGATAAGAATGACAGAATTCCATTCACCCTCACTTTCCATCTTCATAATCACGCAGTCAAAAGCATCATTCTTAGTAATTTTAAATTACTCCAAAATGATCCCGAGACTGGTAGAATCTTTTCGCAACCTCCACTTATTTCATTCAAACGCGACAAAAACGTAGACAACTTTTTAGTTAGAAGCGCGCTCAAAACTAACGAGCAACCCGGCACTTTCAAATGCGCGCGCTCACGATGCAAAACTTGTCTTTTCATTGTTAACACTAGCAAGATATCGGGACCTAAGCGATCTGTTAAGATCACCGATCGTTTCACATGTACCTCCGCAAATGTCATTTATTGCATAACCTTTACGTTATGCAATAAATTATACATTGGTGAGACAGGTAGACGACTAGGTGACCGATTCCGCGAACACCTTCGCGATGTTGAGAAGAATGACAAGGATGCATCTAAGCCAGTCGCTCGCCATTTTAATCTGCCTAACCACTCCGAAAAACACATGGCTATCTGCGGCCTTTCCCTACATATAGGTACGACGGAAAGCCGCAAGAATCTGGAACAAAAATTCACCTTTCAAATCGGCACCCTTAATCCTCACGGTATTAACAAACGCTTTTCATTTAACTAATATATTCCTATTTTTCACGTTGCCATGTTACCACCAATAGCGTAGCTCCTACTCTACTATAAAAACCACACGTAACCCATAATCCCTCGATTCGCTCTGACGAAGGGCTAACGCTCGAAACGTCAGCTTTTAGAATCTCTGTAAAAGTGGCCAATTTACATTATCAACTCCGTTGATAAAACCAAATTTTTGTATCCATTCGAATTATACGAGATAAAAAATGGTAGTTTTAAACCCTGCTAATAGGAACGATGAAAAAACAGTCATGGTTCCGCATAACAAAACGTTTTAATTAAATATACTCAACAGGAGAGTAGCTGAGGTTACATGAAGATCTACTTTGAGGATAAGACCCCATTAGCAAAGTCTGAATTAAACAAGGGCTTATAATAAAAGGTTCTGAAAGTTGAAGGAGAAGACCAGTCTGCCATTGACATTATAGTCAACAGCGGGACAAAAGCATTGGCAGCTACAGACATAGATGTACCACGCACAGAGGGAGCTTTAAAGTTTGATGGTCTATTCCTGCAGCACTCATAACGGTCCCTAACCAACGCCCCAACGTTGGTAGGCGTGACCGGTCTTTGGGGGCGTTTCAATGAAACAAACAACTTATCGGGAAGAGAACATGGGATAACGGCTCGATCGTTCCTGGATAATTTTATACATTGTCTAAGGCATTCCACTGGACAGAACTTCTTGTCTTGATCAAAACGGGAAAAAAAGGTTTGAGTTTGAAAGATACTCCCTCTGGAAGGACGCTACAATACCTGAGATCCAGGGAGGCCAAGGTGGCAATCCGTTCATGACAGGTTAAAGCAAACAAGGTGACTAACTTCATTGAGATAGCTTTTAGTGATAGGGTGCTGTTTTTCCCCAAGGAAATAATGCATTTAATTATAGCATCAACATTCCAGATATGGGAATACCTGGGCTTTGGAGGGCGTTTATCTACAGCTCCTTTAAGGAGCCTAGTAACGTAAGGATGTTGACCTACTAAAAAACCGTCTATCTTCGAATGTGTTGACGAAATAGCAGAACGAAGGACGTTGAGTGAACTGTATGCTAAGCCTTCGTTAAAGACGTCTGCTAAAAAATTAGAATGTCATTTGTAGATGACGAAAGAGGATCAATTTGCCGTCCAAAACACCAGCGGCACCAACGGTTCCAGCTAGACTCATAGGTTTTTAGTATGGAGGTACGAGTTGCTGCGGTGAGTAGATCGGCAACGTTTGATGGAATTTCCTCAGCTTGGAAACGTTGGCGGAGACCTGAAGCACGGCCAAGTGAAGGCGAGGATACATTGCATGAACTCTGTTAAGGTCGGTCGAGTCCGTTAAGAGGGTTGGCTGAGATATTAGAAGTCTCAGCAGTACCGACCACCGTGCAGGGCTGGCCTTGCCAAACTGGAGCAACAAAAATTAGTTCCGTTTGGTCGATCATTACCTTCGTCAGGGTTCTGGATATCATATTGAAGCGGGGGAAGGAATAGCCCCGTAGAGGAGCCCACGTTATCGTAAAGGCATCTGTATGGATGACTGCCGGGTCGGGTCTCCAACTGATGTAATCCGTGAGTTGGGTGGTTAGACGACTCGCAAATAGATCCATCTGGCAATTCAGCAGAAAAGGTTGAATAATTGTTTGGTCCAACTTCCTTGAATTCTCTAGACTCCTTGTCCGCAGAGATGTTGTCTCTTCCGGGGATGTGTGAAGCTATCACAAGGATGTCTCTTGCCTGACACAAATCCCACATCTCTAAGGCCAGTGTCGTGAGTTGGGGGACACGTGTACCCCCTTTGTTGTTGATGTAAGCGATGGCAGCCGTGTTGTCTAGCTGCAGAGGTACGGTTACTTGAGACTTTCCTTTGAGAAAGGTTTTAGAGCCAAAAAGGGCGCCTTTATCTCTAGATAACTGAAGTGATGGAGAGATTCTAGTTGAGACCATCTGCTATTGGTCTGCAGGTATTGATGCACTGCACCTCAACCTATCTAGGCGTCGGTCGTGACGATCATATCCGGCAGAGGAAGGTGTACAGGACTGCCATTTGCATTGAGGGTGTGTTTCAACCACCAAGCAAGTTCTACCCTGGCACTCGGTGACAGGGTAATCAAAGGTCGAAGGACTCCTGGTTCGTTTGTAGGCCCCTTATCAGATCTGAATGAAAGTGGCGACAGTGTAGTGGAGTTCGCCAAATGGCTGGTCGGGAGGACTCGAAGAGGCCTATTAAACTTGCTAGGTTTCGCATTGTGATACTTTGAGAAGCGAGCAGACGGCGACAGCAGTCTAGAATTTTGTTGACCTTTTCTGCCAGGAGTGATAATATCATGCACATTGAGTCTATTTTGAAACCCAGGAAGGTTATCACTTGCGTTGAATTCAGTAATGATTTCTTGAGGTTTATTCTAAAACCTAGGGACTGATGGAGGGTTAAAAGCCGTTGAGTATGTTTCACAGCTTCCTCCCTTGTTGCAGGCAGAAGAAGGATATCGTTTAGGTATATAAGGACTCGAATGGCCTTCCTCCTTAGCTTGGCAATGCAGAAACAACTTTTAAAACTTTCGTAAAAATTCGGGGACCGAAGACAGGCCGAATGGGAGAGCTTTGAACTGGTAGTATGTTCCCTTCCAAATGAAGCGAAGGAACTTTCGGGACTTGTGAACGGGAACAGAAAAGTAAGCATCTTTTAG
>NC_090878.1:27152535-27162535 GCF_036669935.1 Montipora foliosa
AACCTTAACAAATAAGTTTCTAAGCAAGAAGAAAAATCTTTATGAATTTTTAATGAGTATTTCTCCCATACTAAAAAGACCAAAAAATGCGAATTATAGCAGCTGGTTTTATACTACTTTTCCAAGGTCAAGAGAGGTCTAAAAGGTCTTAAATGATTGTTCAACGTAATATGCTGAAATTGCAGTCAGGACTTTGCATAATGACTATAAGAAATGTTGGACACTGACTTATTTGAACGTCAAACGACGTTCTCAAAAAACTTGGTAAAGACGTTTCGACCAAAAACCTTCGGTCATCCTCGGTTTGAATTTGACAAAAAAGCGACGGCTTCTTTCAATCATTTATATTTGCGTATATGCGTGACTACAAGTACATGTGATCTCTGCGCGAGGAGAGGAACATTATATATGTGAAACATAAATGTCACGAATTTCTATATGTTCATTCCCCGCATTCTGGTCTAGTCAACTGCCTTGTCAACTATAGTGGCGTGGTCAAAGTCCATATTATGGGCAAATTGGTTTGCGTGTTGCGCAATTTTAGAATTGCTGTCGCAAACACGGACAGTTCTTCTATGTTCACTAAGCCGTGTGGCAAGTGCTCTATCAACTTGGCCATAATATGTGAAATCGCAATCAAGACAGTTTACTTTGTATACAATACATCGAGACCGAAACAGGGTTGGTTTGTCCTTTGGTCTTGAAAAGATTGTGCCTAAAGTGCTGAGTGGTTTAAAACCAACTTTGACTGCGTTGTTGCGTAGCACTCTCGACACTCTTGCTCTTACGCCTTTCATGTAGGGTAGGGCAACAAATGGTGTAGTTACTTCATTTGCAGTGTTGATAGTGTTGGAGTCGCGATTCCTAGCTTTGCGTGCGGAGTCACATTTCTTGATAAATTGCAAGGGATAGTTGTTGTTCATCAAGACTTTCATAACATGTTGCTTTTCTTTGCGTTTCCCTCTATTTGTTGACTGGATTTTCTCCGCTCTATCAAGGAGTGTATTAACTACTGATCTTTGGTGTTGAGCTGGATGATGAGAGTAGAAATCAAGATATTTATCAGTGTGTGTTGGCTTTCGGTACGCGTTGACCTGTATCAGACCGTTTTCTCTATCTGTTGAAGTGTCTAAAAAGGAGAGACCGTTGTAGCTCTCAACCTCACTAGTAAATTGTATGTGTGGGTTAATAAAGTTGAAGTGGGCATGGAACTCCTGCACGTACGCCTTTGGCAGACAAACGTGGATGTCATCGACGTACCTATACCACCATCTTGGAGGGTGGGCGGCCGTGGAAATTGCTTTTTCCTCTACAAACTCCATCACCAGGTTGGCTATGGTTGCACTCACAGGCGAGCCCATGGCGCAGCCAAACGTTTGATGATAGTGCTCCTTTTCATAAGTAAAATAGCTGTTCTGCAGAACGAACTCTAACAATCGCATTGTGTTACCCTTGGAAACGTTAGTGCGCGCTATTAGGTTATTATCACGGTCTAATCTTTCACGGGTGACCTGCAGAGCCAATTCCACAGGGATTGACGTAAACAGAGAAACCACATCGAATGAAACCATGATTTCATCCTCAGTAATTAATTGGTCTCTTATTTTTTCCCCAAATGCAGTGTATTTTTAACGGAATATTTCTCGTGATCTCGAGAGTGCTACGCAACAACGGAGTCAAAGTTGGTTTTAAACCACTCATCACTTTAGGCACAAAGTTTGAGATGGTTAAAGGGCATGTAAACCCCAAAAATCTGATTTTTTTTCTGTTTACATAGTTAATAAGAACGTACTTCTAGCAATTCTTATTTCCAGGGCGCGCGCTTGAATTGAGAAACAAAAGATTTGATTGGTTCTGACCAAACCCTACTGTTTATTAGCCAATCACAATCCCGAATTTTGATGTGTAATTTGGACTGGTATACCACTTTTTGTGGTGCACTACACACTATGTCTTTCATTGGGTTGTAAGAGTGTAAGCCATATCGCCAATAGGCCCGCAGCGCGTGCATAAATCACGAAAATGAACAGGTCTGTTGGACGTGTGCTTGAGTTTCAACAAAATGAGCCACAAAATCGGCAAGAAGTGTGACACTGATGAAAAATAAAGCAGCTGCTATTTCCAAAACGATGGAATTACCTGGTGATAAATGATCTCGTCTAGGATAGTAAATTTTTAACCTGGCAGATACAGTGGTCAACGTCAAGAGTTGGCGATTGCGATCTTTGTGTCAAATTCGCAAAACAACCCTGTTTCAGTCTCGATGTATTGTATACGAAGTAAACTGCCTTAATTACGATTTCACATATTATTGCCAAACGGATAGAGCTCTTGCCACACGGCTTAGTGAACATAGAAGAGCTGTCCGTGTTTGCGACGGCAATTCTAAAATTGCGCAACACGCAAACCAATTTGGCCATAATATGGACTTTGACCACGCCACTATAGTTAACAAGGCAGTTAACTATCACAAGAGACTTTTCCTGGAGGCTTGGCATTCAAAGAGAGACCAGAATGCGGGGAATGAACATATAGAAATTCCTGACATTTATGTTTCACTTGCATAATGTTCCTCGCCTCGCGCAGAGATCACGTGTACTTGTAGTCACGCATATACGTGTTACAGGTAAATTTGAAATTCAAACCGAGGTTGACCGAAGGTTTTCGATCGAAACGCCTTTACCAAGTTTTTTGAGAACGTCGTTTGACGTTCAAGTAAGTCAGTGTCCAACATTTCTTATAGTCATTATGATTGTTCAACATCTCTACTGGGTGGCGGAAACATTTCAAATTTAGCGGTGCAAGCGTAGATGAGGTCCCGGATGTTTCGCACCATTCTGCGCGATGTGCCGAACTTAATTATTTGGGTCGACCCAAATTGGTATTAGGTTCCGCACGTATAAAGTTCGACGTTTGAACTGAGCCTTAGTGCGTCCCTAGTTCACCTTCAAAGATGAATTATCTCTGGCAGATGGCATACTATATAAAGGGCAGCAGGCAGTCATCCCAACGTCAATGAGACCAGCCATGCTAGACAAAATCCCGACAAATACACTTTGGTGTCCCTTTTCTGGCCCGGTATGACCACTGGTATCAATCCAATGGATATTGCAAATCGTATACTTAATTATTGTTTATTCGATGTAAAAAGAAAATTACACGAGTTGAGTCATTTAAGTGGTAAAACTGTTTCTCGAAACTGACCTAAGTTAACAGCACTGAAATTTGCACAAATCCAGGCTACGTCTGTGGCGATATCCAGTAAATGACAAACAGGTTAGCTGAGGTGTACCAAAACTGGTTAGCAAGATGTTCAGATCAACATATTGAGGTTCACACAGTAGAACACACTGTCGGAATGGTGGAAACAACAGATGAAAAACGAAGAAATTACAAAACTAATTGTCAATCAAAACTACTTATCACCGGAAATCAATGATGTAACTTAGATCAAAGTTCTCAATCATTCTAAATTATCAAATGTACAAAAGTCGTTCATTTTGATAGCAAAACAGTCGTCGCGTCGTCACTGCGCTGAGTACTGAGTACAAGCAGTTTGTCTCTGAGTATGGGTTCGATCACGTGACCTCCTCTCGGCATTGGCCGCAAGGAATTATCGAAATAGTAAGGCAGGAACCAACGTCCCCCAGCAAAGAGCCCAAGCCCAGCTATCGCAAGTCCACAAGTCTAGCACCAAAGTACAGATTCAGCAGTTAATCAGATCTCTAAGAGATCTCTAAGAGTGCACGAATCATCTCAGTCCACAGAGTAGTTGATCAACAGTAACGCACAGTGCAATCCAGCACCACTAAAGGAAGTGAGGACTCTCTCAGGCAAACTCGTGAGACCACCAACCCGCCTGAATTTGCAGGAACAGATTGAGACTTTCTATATTTTGTGACACTTGGATACTTGAACATTGAATACTCAGTCTTCGTTAGGGAAATGCTCTTAGGTGGGACCACGTGAAAGTCTTTCAGTCTTTTCTCGATAGCCTGTTCATATTGAGATACTCTGTTATGATAAGGTTTTGTTTTTTCGTTTGGAAAAAGGGGGTTGTTACACCTTATCCCCTGCGTTGTTAGGCTCCAGCATGCTTTGGGGTGTGTATAACAATCATGGCATCCATCTTGAGTGGTTTTACTTCTTGTCCTTCTAACTAGTTCACGTACGTTTTTAGGCAAATTCAGTTTCAGAATTCACCCTCGTTTTGCCTTTAATTTTATGTTAAAATATTTGCTCCCTTCAATTAGATAGACGCTATTTCCTGCTTTGCTAATGGAGGAAACACAAATGACGAAAGTAAGTTGTGTAGGGGCTGTCAGCTTTCAATGGGACCCAGCCTTGGGAGTCTATTATACTCTGGCAGTTGCGAAATTTAAGTCATTTTTGATTGGCCAATTTTTTTGGCGGTTCAGGGTTTAAGAAATTATCGCGTGGTTGCGGAAAATCATAAATGTTTGCTCGCGATTTTCGTTTTCTTTGGTGTATTTTTGTGGCGGTCATTCAAACATATCTTGAGCAATCTTTGTGTGTGTTTGCGCACAGCCTATAAGACGTCAAAACTTTTTTGCATGCTGGTTACTGAATCTGAATGGAGTTAGAAACGAATTGTTCTGGCCTCTTTGAGGAGAAATACTACTTCATTGACCTAACATATCGTAAAGAATTTTTTAGGTACTGTTAAGAGATGAGTTTAGATGATAATCGTCAGCTGCTAGTAGGGTGGTTTCGGTCTTCAAGAGAAAACAAAAGCGGTCTGCGGGTTTCCAGTGAACAAAATATGACGGGTTGGGGAATGTACGACTCCTTATAATAGATACTCGATCTTCTTTTCTGGTTCTGCTTGTTAATTCTCTCAGCCGGTTAAAGAATCAAGCATTTAATTTGAATCAAAAGAGATTTTGTTTTAGCACTAAAACCGCCCACGGGTAACGTGAAGTGAAGTAAAAAGAATCATTCCGAACAAATTGAAACAGTTTCATCTCTTTGGAGTCCAAAGAAATTATGATAAATGATGAACACTCCGTGATAATAATTATTCTTTTCAGCTTAGTTCCGAGTTAGAAGTTTCATTTAACTGATCGGTGTTTACAGTTTACCTCTCTCTTATTCCTTTTTTTCTGGGTGGGGAAATTCCACTGAACGATCTGAGTGCAGGCACAGGTGTTCTTTAACGAACGTTTCAAACCTCTGCGGCGGAGAGACTGATCTTACCTTTCATTGACTCTTCATTATTTCGTCTACCGCGAAATACTGTAACCAAATTATGAGCCGAGTACATTGAAATTTGTTAAAGACATATTTACTTTTCGAATTCAGGTCAAGCAGGGAAACTGGCAAAGCTTGAAAAGGAGGTAAGCCGTTAATCGTTGAGAATTAGTCTTAATGTTAAGGGGTTCCGTAATCAAATCAAAGGGAGAGGAATCTTCTCATATTTAAAGAACCAAAAGGCGACACTATATTGTCTTCAGGAAACTTTTTCACAGGAAAAGGATGAGAATATCTGGTCTGAGGAATGGGAAGGACAAACTTTATTTGCTCATGGGTCGGAACATTCTAGGGGTGTATGTATCCTTCTGAAATCTAACGCTCATCTCAGTCTTGATATTATTTGCAGTGATCCAAATGGTAGATACATTATAGTTAAACTTATAGCGGGAGACGAAGAACTTTTTGTGGTCAATATCTATGCGCCAAATCAGCATAATGAAAAATTGAGTTTTATTAAAAACCTTGTACCTGATCTTATAGCTAAAACAGATATTACAAAATTAATAATCACAGGGGATTGGAATTGCACTTTAACGCCAAAAGATAAAGCAGGTGGTCTCCCTTGGAGTGAAACAGAATATAGGAACTCGATCATCCGCTTTATGAAGGAATTTGCCTAAATGATATTTATCGTAAATTTCATCAAAAAAGCTTAAAGATGTAATCGAAAATTGATTATTTTTTTTATCTCCAATTCAATCACTGCTCGTGTGAAAAAGGCGGAAATCCGTGTGTCTATTGCCCCTGATCACAAGGCAACTTTTTTATCTCCAGAAATTCATGGAGATTTTACAAGGGGCCCAGGGTCCTGGAAATTTAATAACCAGCTGTTGGAGGATGAAAATTTCGTTCAACTTGTTAACAGGACATACCCAGAAATTTTAGATAAATATAAGGATCTTAAAAATAAACGATTACTTTGGGAAATGATTAAAATGGAAATTCGTGCCTTCACTATCACCTACTCCAAGAAAAAAAGGCGAGAAGTAAAACAAAAAGAAATAGAATTGCAAAATGAAGTCAACGAGCTAGACCAGAATATATGTAACGACCTTTGCCTTGATACCAATACTTTGAATAACTATGAAGAAGCTAAAAAGCAACCGAAAGATTTATATGACATGAAAGGTAGAGAGACAATGTTTCGTTCTAAGTCCCGCTGGATTGAGCAGGGAGAAAAGCCTACAAAGTATTTCTTTAATTTAGAAACTAATCAAGGAACTAAAAACTGAGAATCCTGCTGAGCCATTAACCAATATCAAGGACATAGGTAACAAAATCGAGGAACACTTTACACAACTTTTGAGTCGTCAAATAGTGGAGGATGAAACTTTGAATGAAGCTAACTTTGACTCATTCGTGGAAGAGCTAGAGATGCCTAAGCTAACAAAGGACGAACAAGATCTAATGGAACACGACTTATCAATTGAAGAAATGAAAAATGCTATTAAATATTTTCAAAAGGGCAAGACTCCGGGTGACGATGGCTTTCCTGTCGAATTTTACGAAACCTTTATAGCACTAATCGGACCTAACTTGTTGGATTCTTATAATAAAGCTTTTCAAGAAAACAAACTCTCGATTTCCCAACCAAGAGGAATTATCAATCTAATCCCCAAGGGCGATGAGAACTTAAACGATTTAAGAAATTGGCGACTCATTACTCTTCTTAATGTGGATTATAAAATTCTTGCAAGAATCATAGCAATGCGTATGGAACCTTTCTTGCCAAAACTAATTCATTCTGACCAAACTAGCTTTATTAAAGGAAGGTATATAGGGAAAAATATTAGGCTTCTAAATGACTTAATGTCGTACACCAATCGCAATAATATCTCTGGTATCTTTCTCTTTGTAGACTTTGAAAAGGCTTTTGATTCACTAGAATGGGATTTTTTGCATAGGGCTCTAAAAGTTTTTAACTTTGGACCAGCTTTTAGGAAATGGATTACAGTCCTCTACAACGATGTCGAAAGTGGAGTGATGAATGGAGGCTATATGACTAATTACTTTAAAATATTAAGAGGGGTACGGCAAAGCTGTCCGCTTAGTCCATACTTATTTATTCTTTCTATTGAATTGTTAGCACTGAAACTCCGTTATATTCCAGAGTGCAAAGGTATCTCTCTTCCAAACTCTCAAGAAGTGAAGTCAATTTGCCGATGACACAACACTCATTTTAAGTGATATAGACTCCCTTAAGGCTTCTTTGCATTGTATTAACATCTTTGGTGAAATATCAGGTCTCAAATTAAATGCGACAAAGACAAAGGCTATGTGGATTGGATCGAAGAAAGAGTGCAAGAATAAGATATTGAATTTCACATCGATAAGAGAACCTATACAAATCCGTGGTACATATATATCATACGATCAACAAAAAACTAATGGGGCCAATTTTTTTAGCAGAATTCAAAAAATGAAGACGAAACTGAATATGTGGCAGACGCGTGACCTTTCTCTTTATGGCCGAACGCTCTTCGCGAAAACACTTGGAATATCTCAGTTGATATACACTGCTTCGATGCTTACTGTCCCTGAAAATGTTATTCAAAAAACGCAAGCTGAACTCTTTGCTTTCCCGTGGAGAAATAAGAAAGACAAAATCAAGAGAAAAGTGATTTATCAACCTCTTGTAGATGGAGGATTAAATTTTATTAATTTCAGAACTATGTCAAAGTCCCTTCATCTGAGCTGGATTGGCAGAGTGCTAGATGGCAGCGATGCTAACTGGAAGACAATTCCAAATTGCTATTTTAATAGACATGGTGGCCTAACCTTTTACTAAATTGTAACTACGATATAAAATGCATCGATTCAAGCTTGTCCCTGTTCTGTAAAGAACTGCTAGAATACTTTCAGGAACTTGTTAATATGTACGACCTTGACCAGCGATGGAAATTTGTCTTGTGGAATAATAGGGAAATAAAGATTGAGGGGAAAACATTGCTTTGGAAAACATGGTTTGAAAAAGGAATCTTTTTGGTGCAACATTTGCTTAATGAAGACGGAAAGTGCTTGTCTTTCCAAGAATTTCAGGATAAATTTGATTTAGAAATTAATTTTCTTCAATATTTTCAAATGATTGCTGCTATTCCCAGCGGGATTAAATGTAGTGCATATAAAACGCAAATTACGCCTGATGATCTCTTCAAAATGGAAGATATATTTCAGTTAACTAAAAACCTTTCGCTCCCCTTGGTCAAAATGAGTTGCAAACGTTATTACAAACTTTTTAATGAAAACTGTATCATTGTGCCTACTGGTGTGAAAGCTTGGGAACAACTCTTCCTTGATTCGTTTGTTTCCTGGAAAGCTAACTTTCAAAAGATATATAAAATAACTAAAGATAATAAACTAAGGCAATTCTTATTTAAGCTTCTGCATAGGATAACTGTTACTAAGCGAGAACTGAAAAGATTTAAAATTACAGTCGATGATCAATGCTCTCTATGTTCAAGTCAAGATTCTATACTTCATACATTTTTGGACTGTTCTACTACGTCCTCAATCTACACCGATATTGTATGGTTCAATAATGTAAGCAACTTAAAACTTACTCCCCCGAATGAACAGATTCTATTCCATATAAAGGAGGAAAAATGCAAACTGACGAACGCCCAAGAACGCAGACTACATATTCTCCTTCTATACACCAAATATTATTTATACACATGTAAAACACTTTCTAAGACGCCCAACTTTGTAGAATTACAGAGGAAAATTGAATGGCAATGGAAACTTGAAAACTGCTCGTCTGTTTGGTACTAACCCCTCACTTGTGTAGTATGCTGTTTGTCATTAGTTGATTTCATTCTTTATGTACATTGTTGTATTGTTGTGTTGCAAATAAGTAAATAAATTGTTGTTTCAATCGCTCTCCCAACCTTTCCTTCAGAAGTGAATGTCGAAACAGTTAAGAAAAAACTTATGGAATATAAATAGCTGTCCCTGTTTGTCTTGAATATAAGGCTGACTAAGAGCTGAATAAAAAGAGTGAAAAGTAAAATGATTGCTTAAATTGTAACCTTGGTCATAACATGAGAAAAACGGCTCCTTAAAGGGGAACTCCAGGGTAACATTGTATATTTGTGCTCTGTCCCATGTCTCAGTTTTTGATAACATCATTCCCATATCGTTTCATTCGAATCAATGGTACCTGAATAATACCTTAATATTGTACCTTAATATTGTACCTGAAAGACGACCGAAAATGCAAATAAAAATCAGCCATTTTGGAGAAAATTCATATATGAACTGCGGATATGAAATCAAGTGGAGCTATGATTCATATAAGATTCATTTCATATACCATTTCATCATTGATTCATTCCTCAAGGGACCATTAGAACCCACAAATGACCAGCTCCCAACGTCAGTGGCTTCATAGCTCAGTTGGTTAAAGCGTCGCACCGGAACCGCGAGGTCACGGGTTCAAACCCCGTTGAAGGCCTGAATTTTTCAGGCTTCTCTACGCAATTGCAAAAATTGCGCTCATAACTGCGAAGATCATAGCTTCACTTGAGAGTTGAGTTTATTTATCACTTAGTCTGTTATAGAATTACAATTAACGGATAACTCGTACAACATACCAATCTAAATTTTGCAGTATTACATTTGTTTCTTCATCGCTTCCCATACATTTGTCGCCTACGTCTTCGGGGTTGCTATCCGCTTCATCAGAGCTCACACGCGGTTCAAACTGGTAAGGCTGAATTGAAAAACT
>NC_090878.1:27187535-27212535 GCF_036669935.1 Montipora foliosa
GCGATGGGGTTAATAGGATGGCATTCCTCTTTGCTTCTTGAAAAAACAGAAATGAAATCATATTACCCCTGGTTCTGTAAAGGAGTGGAGGTAAGGTGGGTACTCGCGGTGGCTCATGGTTAGTGTGCTCGACTCCGGATCGAAAGGTCCCTGGGTTCAAGCCCTGGCCAGGGACATTGTGTTGTGTTCTTGGGCAACACAATTTACTCTCACAGTGCCTCTCTCCACCCAAGTGCATAAATGGCGAATATAATGCTGGCGGAAACCCTGCGATGGACTAGCATCCCATCCAGGGTGAGAAACAATACTCCTAGTTGCTTCACGCTACAGAAACCGACGACTCTTTTTTTCTGTAAAGGAGCCATTCAAGTCGATAACGCACTGCGGGCGCCTGTTTCTCAAGTTCTTGGGTTAGAAATATAATCATATGACCAACAAGTTTATTCTTACGAGCCGTTAAGCTTTTACATGAAAGGGAAACTGAGAGGCGAATATGTTACGTTAAAAAGATATCGGTGGAAGGTGAAAGAAGCCATTTTTCAGAAGGAGTAATTTCATCGCGAGGTCACTTTACTGAGGTAAGGGTCAGAGCCTCAAGGTGACTTTGTTACTACATACAAAGATAATCCTTTCCAATATATCTTGGGCGGATACTCCAAAAGCGAACTCGGGGCCGTAGCTAGTCACAGGCAAGCCGAGGCACTTGCCTCAGTTATGTCTTTAATAAATAAACAAACCAACAATTAAATTGCTTCAATCGTTATTTTTTCTGTCCATGGCCCTGCAACTTTCATTCATACGTCTCAAAAAATTTACCGTCGGGAATTTTCCGTGTTTGCCAAAGTCCATTGTCAAACCGCAGCCGGTAAAGACATTTTGTAGTTTCTGTTAGTAAATGCAGATGGTTTTGTTTCCTTTGCGTAGAGTTGATTTTCACTAAACTCCAAACCTATATAACACCGTTTATTACAAGCAAACAAAACTGTGAAAAAAAATAGGTCCTTTTCTCAAGCTGTATTACTATTTATTAATTTAAATCGAGCACTCCAAAGTTGCGAGGAAAAGACGTACACATAGTGGAAAATGATACTTCTTTTTTGCGTCCCTAGAGATTTGCGTCATCCCAATATACTCCTTCTTATGGCCGTGTGCACCAGTCAAGATCCTTCTCAGCAGGGCCTTGTACTTGAACCCGTAGACCGTGCCTTCCTGGGAAAGCAACTTTACGAAGAGAAGACCATTTTCAGTGAGGACACTGTTTTGGACCTCAGCCGAGATATAGTGTGCGCAATGCAGTTTGTACATCAGCGGGGATATATTCACTGTTATCTGGTTTCCAGCAGTGTGGTTCTAACTGAGAACTTCAAGGCAAAGGTTCGTTATTTCGCTAATCTGTTTGGCCTGGTTACATGTATCCCATTTTGCTTGAGAAAGATAAGGACCTCGAGGAATTTATAGAGACTGAAACACTGTAGTAACTTAAGGTTTTATAAATTAAGTATTTAGACTTCATTTGCGGTGTGCAGGATGGTATGCCATCGGTCTCCCTTCGGTCAAATTTTTGGACAAGTATCCCCGCCCCTTACTCATGGTAAATACCTCCTTTTCCTTTTTCTGGCCTATATTCAAAGCTGGCTTACAGTCAAAGCTTTCCACCACAATCATAGTATTTATTAACTTGGCGAACTAACTCATTTTTTATCAGCGCGCTTTCGTATTTAGGGTGAGACGTAATGCTCTAATGGTTAGCACTGGCCGGGGTCCTTGTGTTGTGGTTTGGTATCTCACTCTATCAAGGTGCACAAATGCGTAAAGGTGAACTGGTTGAGGAAACTTGACAAAATGCTACTCAGCGGATGGGGGTAACCTGTTGTTTGACTAGATTCCGCCCAGTGGATGTGGCAATACCCCCAGTTCTTCAGGAATGTTGACGCGACTGACAGTTTGCACAAACAACCGTGAAAACGCAGTGATGACGTCATAAATAAATATTCTCACCAGTGAAGATATGGAAAATACGCCATTCGGGTCCCGGATGTAGTTTCGTATGAATTTCATGAGTCTATATAAAAAAGTTACCTATACCTTTATTGTTTAACATTTCAAAATACTGACTGAAATCGCTTTTTCAAACAAGCATAATTAAACTCGTTTTGATCGAATTGACAAATAGATTCCATATGTCGGCGTTCAAACAAACAAAGACAAACAAAGACTCGTTACCAAGCCACAAACAAAGACTCGTCACCAAACCGAACTCAACGGTCAATGTAAAGGAGAACTTTTTCATCGTTTAATCGATTCGTTTGGAACACTAAAAACCGCCTGACATCGCTGGCAGGGCTTCGATTGCGCGGCTACGGTGGAATTTTAACTGTGGGAACGTTTTAACCAGGAATATTTGACTCCATTTGGTGGACTCGTGAGAATTTTGTGTTCAGCCTTGGTATTTTTACTGTAACCGTTGACAACCGAAGAACTGATTATGGCTCAATTCGCGATCAGTATAAAACGTGACTGCGGACTGCGGACTGCGGACCCGGACTGTGGAGCATTTCGTAGACTAAGCAATCAAATTTGCCCTGACACTTTTTTAATACTTTAAATTGGTTTTCTTTTAAAAGACCCTTCCTACCGTGAGCTTCCAAAAAATGTCGGCCAATTGTCGAATTTTTGTGTTCAGCAATGCGTTGGTGAGGGTGTCGGGCTGTGTACCCAACATAATCTGCATCGCACAGATCACATTTAAAATAAAAAATAACACATTGCGGATGGCTTGATTTCTTTGGGTTTAACATCTTTCCCCAATTTTTGTTCAGGAAAACCGGTTGTACTGTAAAACCAATTTTAAGACTAATATCGGGTAGTGGTTTTCGGACTATCCTGTTGGCCTAATTAATTCTACCATCAACAAATTTGTTTTGCGTAATGCCTCAGAAAACAGGGCGGTAAGAAACACCAATGATAGTGGCACTTCGATTCAAAGATCATTTTTATTGTAATTAAAGCGTTGCGTTAGCAGGATCGAGAAAGAAGGCTCGAAAGACTCGAACGAGAACACGAAGAAAGTAACCCAAAACCCTCAATTTGGCTAACCCTAGGCCTAAAAACCAACTTTAAGCCTTGCTAGGCCTAGGGTTAGCCAAATTGAGTTTTGAGTTACTTTCTTCATTTTCGAGTCTTAGGGTTCGGAAAACTCTTACCATCTTCTGAAGAGAGATTTGTTGTCCACTTTGATTTTTTTTTTGTTCTGTCTATTATCCTGGTGTGCTGATGCCGTTTTTTTCAGAGCGAAGTTTCCATGTCTCGGTGCAAAACCGGAAAATCAGCTGTTTTGAGATTTGAATTAGTAACGGTTGATTTCATTTCCCATGTATCTTCTTACAACTGATGACGCATTTGCGTCACCGGTATCCTCAGGTCCACGTTGTACGAAAGCGAACATAAAACGCTTGGAAAATGGTTCCTCGAAAATTGATTTCAAGCGCTTTCTGGTTAATTTCTTTTTAAGACTGGGTAGAATATTGTTTCCACACCCCCAGCTGCTGGAAATAATATGGCAAGCCAATTGTAGCAATATTAATAAATGGATATTTCAATCCAAAGAGTCTATTTGAGTTCAAATCAACGCATAAATTTATGTTCAATATACTTTTTTTTTTGGTTCAACTTCCGATTTTGCATTCAACACTTTTATTTCGTTCAACGCTGTTTACTTTCATTCAACGATTTATTGCACAGCGGTTGACCACTATTGCCTAGTCCCTCTTGACCTCGTGAGGTCACGGGAGGCTGGAACACAGCTCTCGACCGCTGTGTGCAATAAATCGCCTATTGAACGAAAGTAAATCGCGTTGAATGAAATAAAAAGTGTTGAACGCAAAATGTGCTCTTGAAATTTAAAAAAGAAGAGGTTGGACTGAAGCAATCGCTTTGAAGGATACCAAAATGTATTGAATGCAAAAATTGTTGAATGCAAAATCGGAAGCTGAACCTAAAAAAAGTATATTAAACATAAATTTACGCGTTGAATTGAACTAAAATAGATTCTTTGAATTGGAAATATCCATATATTGAATATTGCTACAATTGGCTTCCCATAAAATAAAGCATTTTCATCCAAATTTTAGCGATTTATGGACGATTCAAAATTTGGCCGAAATTCCTTTCATCCCTTGTCCACTTCTATACTGTTTTAGTCAACACTAGTGACAAGCCCATAGTCATTAGTGTATGCGGTTTTCGTTTCGCGGATAGGATTTCAACTGCAGCGTAACAAGATCGTTTGTTTGTAGTTTAATCAGGTACTTTAATTCAAGTCAACAAGATCGATTCGCGCTCCAATTGTACGGTGAATTTTAGCGGAAAAGCGCTCAAATAGCACTCCCTGTGCTTTTGTGTCAATAGTCCCAGAAGAAGCTAGCGGAGGGCAGCAAGGAAACATTCGCTTGTGATTTGCGCTAATTGCGTTCCAACGTTGGAACGCGAACACGGGGCAAAATCGCATAGTCTATCACTTAAGAGACGAAAACAATCAACAAAAGCGAAGATTTCTGTGCGAGAGATTGCAAGACGCAAGGGTAAGCCAACCTCGTTTCCAGGGTCTCCCCTCTCTGTCTCCTTTCTCGTTCAAAGACGGCAGAGAAGAGAGACCCTGGGAACAAGGTTGGTGATAAACAAAAGAAGCGAGTCCGCGGATGAGAGTTAGTGCTCACCTTAAGGATTGACACATTTTAATTGGCTTATCACAGTATGCAGTTCATTGACTCATTTTAAAAAATTCCGTTTATGTGAATAATTTGTCTCTTTCGCGTTTTAAAATTCAGATAAAGTAGAGGTCTTAAATTTGTTGTAAAAAATTAATTTTGGACAAAATGGGCCTCGAAGCTCTACAGTAACCTTAACTTAACCAAATCAGGTTCAAGCCGATAGATGATGCCCTTGAAAGACGACAAACTTTACAGAATGTTATTAATGCGATAATTTTTTTTTATGTTTCAAAGATTTTTAATGATGAAGCAGTCTGCAGCAACTAAAAATATGGCGAGACAAATGCAAATCGGCTTCGGCCAATCCTTTGTCATGACATGCACCGTCGCCTACGCGTAGATATTGTTAGCAATATTTACTGCAAAGAAAGATCCGGAATTTCTCAGAATTTTTACCAGTAATTGATATCTTTTTTGTACTTCAGCAATTTATTAGGCAGATCACGCTATTTATGAGATGGTTTGAGTGCCTTCGCTATATCGCTATATCGACTTGTGCAGTAGAAAAGTGGAAAAGAAAATGAAAATATTCAATTTGTTATCCGCCTCATGGTCTAGATTCAACCAGTTCAGTATGATGATAGAGCTTTAAAGTTTCAAAGAGCTTTTCAAGCACTGAACACAGGATATAAGAGGATGTAAACAAAAAAGATGGTCGAAACAAGATAAAATTCTGTTTTAAAGATTGAAATTCAGATGCCACAGCCGCGGCGATTGACCGTAGATTTCACTAATCCTCTATTTAGGCGGAACTAAAATCGTAAAGTGTTTCAGTACGTGTCCAGACCCTCTTTAGGCACACCTCTATATTACAGACATTTCACCAGTTCACAAAGAGAATCACAATTTTTCTGATCTGCACGTCTATAATACGCGACACATTCGCGATATGGACACTCCATCTGCTCTGCACAGTTGATTTCCGTTTTAAAGAGGTTCCACTGTGAGTGGTACTACCAAGTTCGATTCGTTCATATTGAAAGAAAATATTTGATGCAACTTTGATCCGCTATGAGATTATTGAGGACGAGAGCGAAGTACGGAACCTTGATCTGAAATCCGTATACTCTGTATATTTACATTACGTCGTACTGATCTGTATTTACTCGACCGTTGCGCCATGTTCAGGAACAAGATTATCAAACAAGTTTTGCTTATTGTCTTACCATGACAAAGACTTGAATTAAATATAGACTATAGAGTCATGAGACACTCCATGGGGCGAAGTTGCTACATAGCCGTATTTACTCGACCTTTGCGCCATGTTTAGGAACAAGATTATCAAACAAGTTTTGCTTATTGTCTTACCATGACGCACACTTGAATTAAAGCCGTGCCTCTGTTGTCCACTGTGAGTGTTTCTTCAAAATTTTGTGGAAGACTTGTTGAATTGATCTTGGACGATAGAAGATGAAGCTTACCGCTTTCAGCTTTCCATTACTAGCCGTGGGTTTCTTGATCACTGCGCCATCTTATCATGAAATTTTGGGAAAAACATCAAACAATTCAGCAGCTTCGGCGGTCCTATCGAACTGTCCAAAAAGTCAGTGTCTGGTAAGTTGACATACGTTTTTAAGCAATTTCATTGTAATCCTTTATCGTTTTTTTTAATGCTCAAATAATTGCTCTCAATCATATCAGAAAGACGCTATTTCCTGCCTTGCGAATGCTGGAGGAAACTCAAATGACGAAAGTAAGTCAAGTTGAGTTATTGATCAGTTTTCACCGGGAATAAGTAAGTAAGTAAGTCACTTTATTTATCAACACATCGCATATCAGCGAAGGTTCATTGAAATGCAAATGTGCAATAAAGGATTATTTTAAAGAAAGTAACATGAATGAAGTGTTTAAGTCGAAAAAATGGAAAAATAATGCCGTTAATTTTTTCGTTTGCACAGAATACAGTTCCATTTAAGCGAGTAAGATAGAGATTTCCGTTTCAAATTTCTCCACAAAACATTTATTTTCCAGTCTGACGTTCTAAAGATTGTTCCAGTGTTTGGCCGCTTGATAAGTATAGGAGTGAAGCATAAAGGATGAATTTGGTCTTGGGAGGAGCAGCTTAAATTGGCCGCAAAGACTGTATTCACGGCTTCGCAAGATGAGCATTTCGCGAAATAGATTTCGGTGCTTTCTTATAGACCAGAATGAGGGCTTGCTCGATGCGGCGATGTTCCAGGAAAATCAATCTTCCGAAATTAAATTTGGTGGTTCAGCCGAATGAAAATTCAAGCTTTGTACTTGAATTCAAATGATTTTTTTTAATACCGCTAAACAGCTCTAAACAACTGTCTAAAGCAATATAGCTTTTAAACGATAGTCTTCCCAACGAAGTCAAAGATTCTCTCAACCTCGCCCGAAACTAAGGGCGCGTTCGATTGACGCTATTCCGGAATGAGAATACGTGGAGTGATGACTAAAACGGTATGTTTGGCGCGTTTCGAAGCAGGAAGGATAATAAAAATATGTTTATAATACCATTTTAGCAGATGTTTGACAATTTTAATGTGAATCTCCGTAAAAACGAAGTATTTCTAACTTATATCCCATGTATTCCTATTCCGGAATACGGTCAATGAACGCACCCTAATTTAAAACATTTTACTTTTCCACTTCAGGCCACGCAAGAAAACTGGCAAAGCTTGAAAAGGAGGTATCGTTGAAAATGAAATGAAATCACGATAATTTGTTTAATAAATTCTTGTTTCCATCACTCTCCTATTCTTTCCCGTTCAGAAATAAACGTCGAAACAGTTAAGAAAAAACTCATGGAATATAAATAACTGCCCCCGCTTGTCATTAGTGCAAGGCTGACTAAGAACTGAACAAAAAGAGTGAAAAGTAAAACGATTGCTTAAATTGTAACCGTGGTCATACCATGAGAAAAAAAGCTTTTTATGAATTCCCTAGGTGTAGAAGCCGAATAATTAATTTTACGTTTCTTTTTTTTTTTTTTTTTTTGGATTACTTTTTTACTTTTATATATATATATATAGGGAGTCTGTAAGTCGATTTTCTCGAGGAACAGTGCTCAATACGTTGAAGCGATTCACGAAACAGGCTTGTCGGGAAATGTAGTTGCGTCCTTTTTTCCTCTTAAAATATTTATATATATATATTTTTTTTTTTTTTTTCTTGTGTTTGCAAAATCAAGGTCGCAGCCTTGAAAACAAAGTTAGCTACAGCCGGGAAACCTTCTGGTTTCGCTGTGCTCGACAGCAATGGCCGCTTGTCCCAGAGTCTCCTTGTGGCAGGTTACGACAAATACTCTTTGTACGACTTGGGCTGGCAGTCTCTTCACATGGCGGCCGCTGCTGCCTGCAGAGGAAGCACTAGTTCAGGGGGATCTGGCAGCTGGTACAACGCCGTCCTTGTGCGTAACACGGCTGATAAGAAGACCTGTGCTCAGATTTGTGCCCAGTCACCGTTTCGCAACTGTGACGCAGAAGTTTCCATTCATGGAAAAACAGGAAAAGCCACTAAAAACGGAGAAAAGATTGGCGCGTTCTACAACTATCAATGCGGTCGCGCGGACGTCGGAGGGAGTGAGGTGTCACGCTCTGTTAGTGACATCACTCGGTTCCCAGACCCATATCCCTACTACAGCTTTTGCTGTTGCCGAAAGTAAAAGAAAGAGTGTAAACAGACCGTGTTTCCTAGTTTAGATGTACGCTGTGATACTTTGAATAGCGTTGTCTCTTCGGTTTGAGGGTAATAAAGGTGTCACAATTATTTGTTGTGATTTTTACTGCCGAATTTTTGTTTTCCGTTTCGCCCTTAAATTGACTCGCGTAGGTTAAGCCCCCCATAAATAATAGATCATTATAATGGAGAAGAATACAATTTATTAATTCAGAAAAAGAGGTAGTACTAGGAAACAGTTTTGCTTTTGAGATAAATTGGTTGCTTAGTCCTATTTTAGAATTGATTGTTCTACTGTCCATACTTAGTAGTTCGGACAACACATAAAAAAACTGCATAGTATCTTCACCCAGCTTCCTGTACCTCCCTTTTTAATTCCCTCCGCGCATTCCTCCTTCCTCTCTCCCTCTTCTCATGCCACCTCCATGCTAGACTACAAGCTGTCTCCCTTTTTCTGAAATATATTCTGTATGCGATCTAAATTTTGAACTGAACATTATTAAATCTGTTAATAGAAGCGCACTAAATATTAGAAGAACAAATTTTCTAACTTGGACAGCCCAGCTGCCTGCGTCCATCCCCTCCGATTCCGATCTTGACCTGGACGTAACCAAGATGAAATGAAGAGGCTATTAATATATGCTAGTGAGTTGTAAAGCAGAGAAGCTAAATTTTGCTCTAAATCTCTCAAACGGGACTTCCGGTTATCAGAATACCAACTATTGCAGGTATACATTCTACCACATAAAGGTGAATTTGAACCTTACCTTAAGGCGTTTCAATACAAGATACTAAATAATATTCTCTTTCCTAACACCAAGTTATACAAGATACCGTAGGTCTTATTCACGATGACAAATCCTCCTATCATCATCATCATTTTATTTCAATGCTGAATTTAAAAAACTGAAGAAATACACAGCCCACATATAGCAAAGCTAATCGAGGCGGGCTGTGTAACTTACAATCACATTTAGCAAATTAGATTAATAGTAAGATAGGTAAAAGAATTAATAAAATTAAAATAAAATAAACGGGTATACACATACATTCACAGACAGCTAGCATTTAAATAGAGCAAGAATCTATAAGAAGACATGAAACATAAGGAAGTAATAATAATAATAATAATAATATATAGCCAGGGTGTGATTAATGATAACAAGTAATTTTTAAGATTAACGTTGAGACCTCAACGAAATCATCCTCATCACCATTGTGAAACTGAGCGGCATCTTCAGTCAGTTATTGTCCTTATGCCAAATTACTCTAGCAGGAATTTGAGACTTCCATTTTCGTCAGTGTTATCTCGTCACTAAGCCCCTTGCTTAATTATTTATTAATTCTAGCTAAATCTTATTTATGGGAATGCAGAAGAAAAAGCACTTTACCTAATATCTTTCATGTTTAAGTTATTCTTAAATATGAAACAGTGAAGTATATATCCATTAAAACAGAAATCAGAAGAAGCTTTACAAGAAATGAGCAATCACCTCTTTCAACTAGTACAGTAAGTTGTAACGTTTGGATGTGTTATATGTATGTTAGATTACATTATTTCTGTGTTTATGTATACATGAAGTCCACGTGTATGTGTACGTTAAAAGTTTCTCTTTCTCTAAATCGTTGAAACCAACGAACACTTCAAAGTGCTGAAACTGCCGGTCGCAAATGCCACGGGCGTTCGGTATTTGCGACCCGCAGCTTCAGCAATGAAAAGTTCAACGTATGCTGTTCGATTCAACTATCCTCAGTAGAGCAAAAAAGAGACAGCTCGCAGTCAACCTCCATGCCTTCCTTCTTCATTCCTTTCTGTAACCAAACCAGTTCTATGATAACCCTTCCCCCATCATCGTTTTAAGTGAGTTATGAACGGAGCCTCTTGCTATAGGTCTCAGGCGAGCTCACAAGCTGTCAGACAGAACGCTTTAAAAGACAAAACTCCACATCATTAAGCTAACAGAAAAGTAAATGCGAATTTAAATCTCCCTCAGCAATAGAATCTCTCGGGACAGCGCACCGTGCATAGTCTATCTCAGAGGAGGTATTCCCTTCCGTTATATGAAAGCCGGTGAATTAAACGAGGGTCTAAAGATTTGAATAAGATTACAGCATAGAATAGTGTACAACGCTCTAGATCTAGAAGAAATTTTAATATTACGAGTTAACTGTAATCATAGCTCAGGGCCTAAGTAAACACCTAGAGAAAGAACTGATTTTGGGACAGAATCAAAATTAAAACTTACTTTACAAGCAATCTCACCAACAGGCATTCGCGTCAAATGCGGGTTATTGTTTATCCTGGAATAACATGTATTCGATATTTCAGCAGTCCTTGACCGAGTGAGCTTGGGTCAGGGGTCAACAGAAACAAAGATTTCGGAAGACTTCTCCTTGAAATATTACGGAACTCTTAAAGGCTGGTACCTCACAATGGAAAGACATTCATATAAAAGCTCGGGGCTGTTTCTCGAAAGCCCGGGAAACATTTCGGGCCCAAAAAACCATTTTTAGATAATCTGTACCTAAAAGACGAGAGGTGTAGATGTTGTGGTTTAATTTTGCTCTTGGTTCAATTTTGTTTTAAACCAGCTCATTTTTTTCTGACCAGTTTGTTTTTTTGAAACCAGGATATAATTTTAAACCAGCTTATTTGTCAACTGTCTGAAAAGGGACTTTTGCCTTTTGGGGTGTGGTTTAAAAATAGGGGTATGGCTTTTTTGGGGTTATGAAAATATAACATCACTGATAGATTGATCATTTCCTCCTACCCTTCACCTTTCCCATCATCCTCAATCTAATTTCCATTCATGTGTACAGTAATCATACCCCAAGTACTATTACTGCCACCCCCTGTCTACAAAACCTACTTACAATTTTTCTTTTACAGTAAGTCTTACCTTTCTGCCAGAGTTCGAGTCACTGACCTTGACGTATCGTGTGATTACTATCCCAAAGTTTTCTCCACTGAACCACCGAGAACTGGTTAAAAATCCCACACATAAATGTAGATACGAATATTAATTGTTATTGCGTCCCACTCTTCCCTCAGATAACATTCGCAGTCATTTGCATAATCATGAGCGGGCAAATGCAAACAAAAAAGCCTGCGATGTAGTATACTTCATTGTAATTTTTGGATTGAAAAGACCGTAAAAGGCCTTTTTCGATATATTCAAATTCAGCTTGAGCGAGAGGTTCTGAGGACAAAGGCAAAGGAAAGTGGATGATATGCAAAGATTTCTTATATTCATTCCAACGTGTTTTTAAATTGTTTTTGTCCTCACTACCTCACTATCAAGGGCACACCGTGAGAACCACCAGAACACTGATGAAGATCGTTGTGGTTTAATTTAATTTTTGGTTTAAATTTTGTCAAACCAGTTTTTTTTTTTTTTTTCAAACCAAGGATATAGCCTTGAAAATGAAATAAAGCCCTTAATGATTCCTTGTGGACTAACTATTTAAGCATAGTCTTTCCTAATCTACATTATTTTGCCCTACAGCATGTTCGGGTGTACAGGACTCGTTTTATCTACCCTGTCTATTTTGATTGCCACCATGTCATCAATCGTTAAAGGTGCCTTCCTTGGTTGTCTGGTTTGTTTTACCATTTCTTCATTGTATTAACTCTATTCTTCACGTATCTTCTGGCGGTTGGCCGCTCTTTCAACAGTTTCACACTGATCATTGTCTAAAGTGTTTTTACCAGAAGCTGTGGCTCAGTGGCTTCCCCTTAACATTTAATGTCTTCATCATTGTTCTGGTGGTTCTCACGGTGGGCCGTTATTCCGAAAACCGCTTCGTGTGGTGTTGTATTTATCTCACTGTGGAGGGTGATATTCATATTATATGAAGCCTGCATTGTTCACTCGCACCATCTTTCAATGTGCTTATTACTTGACCCCATAATTATTGACCTCATATTTTCTTTTCATGATTTGCTGCTTCTTTCCACAAGACCTTGTGTGGTTGGAGTTCCTGCCGCTTCATGGGAGACCTTGATTTGAAATGATTTGCGTTTCCCATTGCAAAATTCACCTCCATCGTCTGTAAGGATTTTTTTCGGGTATCCGTAACAATAGCAGTAATTCTTTACAGCATCGAGAACTTTAGCTGCATGCTGATTCTGCGTGTAGGGGATGTGAACTGACGAACTTTGTATGATGATCCGTAAGACTAATCACAGACTCGTGAGGATTTCGACATGTGCACGTTAAATTCCATAAGTCCATCACGTCTCCAGCATTGGCAAAAATGACGGTGCTTGTAATGGTTTGGTTACCTCTTTGACTCTACTGGTAATTGTTTTGTGTTCTGCATGCAGTCTACATAAGCTCACAAAGGGGTTAATAACCTTTTGGCTGACCAGCAAAGTTCTTTTTCACCCAGTGTTCTGTTTTTTGTCGCCCTCTACGTGCAACTCTGTTTTGTGCAAACAAGAGATTTTCATGAAGCTGACTCTTGGAAAGAACCACCTTGTTTTCACAAGTAATGATTTGGTTGTTCGAATTCACCGTCCACTTTTCGCTTGATGGTCTGTACCTCTGATTTCGGCATGATCTTCTCGATTCCATCTGAATTCGTCTTTTCTGTAGTGACGAGATATGTTTTTGCACGCTCATAAAAATTTTCTTCTGCGACTGATGTAATTTTAGATTTACTGGTCTTTTGCTGTTTTTTAAGTTTGTCCAGCGCAGAAAGAAATTATATTTTGCCTACTCAATTTCGAGTGGAATCGTCCCGGTTTGAAGGCACAGTTCGTAGGAGATTGTGATGGAAAAATTAGCCCTGTTCGGTTTTCATGAATACTCTGACAAGACTTCAAAAACTGTACATACTTCACAGAACCCAACCAAACCCTTCAAATTTGCAGTATAAAAGAAAAAACAAGCACTAAGTGGCATTTTAGGTGAAAAAAATGCATTGGTCTAACAACGTGATTGCTCTAATACATGGATGCAAGGTGGCCACAAAAAACATCTGTAAACAAGATGACATCATGGTGGACCTAACCCGCAGGAAGTGGATAGGGACTGGGCATGTATTAAGAAAGGGCTCTGGCGATGTTGCCAAAGAAAGTTTGTTCTGGACACCAGTGGGGAAAAGACAACGGGAAAGGCCAAGAATAACTTGGCGAAGGTCAGCGGAGAAAGAACTCAAGTCCATGCACCTGACCTGGAGTGAAATCCGATAGGTGGCACAAGAGAGAGGCCTTATGCGTTCCATGGCGCAAGAAGGCCTGATGATGATGATGATGATCGATGCGAGAAATGTTGGTTTTATAGCCATGACGTCATCAACCGTCCGTACACACGTGCGTACGTACGTCTGTACGTCCACCCTCCATGTATGCCAAATGTGACCAGTATCATGCTAGTTTACAGCATACATCTTTGATATTGGACATCCATCTTTTGATCAATTGACACCTGTCAAAACAAGGTATCCACTGACCAGTATCACGTGACCATATCGCGGGCTCAAGCTCGGAGCTCATCGAGGACAGCTTTTTTTTTAAAGTTGACCGCTGACCAAGTACTGGTTTTCAATTGGATTGCGGGCTCAACCCAGGTTAACTCACCTGAACATTCTTTTCGCATTTTTTGCTGGTTTCAATCCAGTTTGACATATCATGATATTTGTGGTCCACACTGGTGGCTACGCAGTTATTCAATTCAAGCATCGGCAGAATGTAAACTTAAAGCTGAGTGTTTATTTTTCATTTGCTTATAACTGCTTTTTTCTCTGTATTGCAATTTTTGGCATATTTTTAGAAGCTCTGATAAGGTTACATGATGCCTGGAGGACCTATGTGTAGAACAGAAACGAAAGGACTGAGCGAAAGAGAACGACAGCGACAAAACAGAATACCAGTAATAGCTCATACTTAGCGGAAGAAGTTACTCCACAAATTCTTCCCTTGGCCACTAAACCGTTTGTTATGTTTACGGATGCGTTATTTAAAGTGGACGCATATTTGCAAAATGTGGTTTAATCGGTTCTTTCTTTGTTCAGGAATGATATTGTCAACTGGAATTAAATAACAATTATCTGTACTCCTTTGGATATAAAGAAAAAGTTGATTTGTTTGTTTGTTGTGATCTAAAATGCAAGCGAACTGATTTTCGTTGTGGCTCGACATTGGCTCGCTAAGGGTGTGCTTGTTCTCTTTTAAAACTTATGCGGTTCAAGAAAAAATTATTGCCAAACTGGTGAATTGCAAAGTAAATTTCACTGGAAAAACCGATGTCGCACTCATCGTTTCGTGATTCATGCGATATCGGTTTTTAGCGTAAAATTTGCCGTGGAATTCACTAGTTAGGCGATGAATTTTTCTATAGAAGCAAGCAAACAAAATACTATAATTATTATAGCAGCAACAGAAACATCAAAACGCGGACAATTCGAGACCTTTTATTTTCACAAACCCTCCAGGCAGTAAGAATATTAAAATAACCTGGGAGCTCCGCTTTTGGGTTTGGTTAGATCTAGTTATTCTTCATATATAGTTGTAAAGTAAAATGAAAGTTCTGAGTAAAGTGCTCTTGTTTCGTTCCATGAAGAAATCAAATTGCGCTTAATTTCAAGAGTTAAGAGAACTGCTTTTAAATGCGAAAAGAACTTATTTTATTTACTGAACTTTGCGAGGCTCTCATTTTCAATAACTATTGACCTGTTTAACTTTTTATATTATCGTCCGGGATAGAAATGCTGCTGTCAGGTGGCCGGACCGAGGATCTAGTACTCAAAAATTTACTTATATCTTTGGTTGTAAATTCATCCTGTAGATCAAAGTTTTTTTGCAAGGTGAAAGAACATTTCTTTTGTGCCATGTACACCAAAAATTAGCTTCCTAATGTCATCGTTGCCGGATTATAATAACGATTCATTTTGAAACCAAATGCTAATAGTGGCTTCAAAGCTCGCTAAAGCCATGACATCACTATCGACGACTAGTTCCTGTTTGCTACGATTTCTGTCCACATTTTCAAACAACGTTTTGCAAATTCACGGAAGAAAAATTAACCCAACAAATTGACCTACTCCAACTAAGTGGCTTCATAGCTCAGCTGTCAGAGCATCGCACAGGCATCGCATAGGTCATAGGGTCTAGAGTCAAGTCTAGCGTAAGATTTCTGACCAATCTCTTTCCTGGGTTCTTTCCTCGAATTTGCTATGAACATCTCCGCTGAATAAGAAATCGTCAGAAATGAATGACTTCGATCTTTCGTTTGAAGGCGACAGGAAAGGAGAGGTGGAAACTCTGCGAGAACTCCTGAAAGAAAATAAAATGGCAGATGTAGATGTTCAAGATTGCAACCATCACACGGCGCTGTATTTAGCAGCAAAACGAGGACGAGATTTTTTGTGTTACTGCTCTGTTGGATCTCGGAGCCGATCCTAACAGGTTATTCTGTACGATATAGTTACATAATAAATAATGATAAATGAATAGAAATTTGCAGTGGCACATCCCAGGTAGAGGCTCTTCGTCCACTCTTTCCAGATTGAATTAGAATTTAGAGGTGTTTATTTTTGTGGAGAAAGGAAAACCCGGAGAAAAACCCTCACGGCAAGGCAAGAAACAACAAGAAACTTAACCCTCTTATGACGCCGGGTCCATGAACGATTCCAACCGTGGCCACACTTGGAGGAGACAAGCGTTCTCATCACTACGCCATCCCTGCTCCTATCAATAACAGACCGAAAAAACCTCCAAAGAAACATTCAAGAAATAATTGGAAATAGCTTTCTTTCTATTCAAGTTCAAATTAAATGAATTTTGAATTAAGCTTTGGACGAAAGGAATATAGTGTTATCTTTGGAGCCTTTGCAGCCCTGTGGTTAGGGCGCTTGCCTTAAAGTGCCTATAAACCCGAAAATTTTTTTTTGTTTCGAGAAATCTTTGTATCGCTCTGAGCAAAATGGCGCAAAAATTTTTGTTTTTGGTTAAAAACGGAATTTTTTACGAATTTTTAAAGTGCTGTTTTCTCTGCCCGCGACCGGGTAAAAGGGAGATTGGGCCTAGTGGCGTAATTCTCGAACATTAGCATCAGGCAAAGCAACAAAGGAGACGCGAAGTTTTGTAGTTTTCCCTGCGTGCCGGTGAAAACAATTTCTGTTCAGTTGACGTTTGTAACCAGCGTACGTGTTAATCAAGAAATGGCTTCGAACGACTTCATTCTGTCCTCCGGTTCAGATACGGAAGTTTCAGAAATGGAAGATTACGAGCTGGAAGTTGAAGGTTCGCCAAACTCGAGCTTTGCGGCCAGCGATGAGGAAGACACGCACGAGGCATATGCTGACGATCTCCTAGCGGACGAAGAGTGGCTAGAGTTATACGAACAAGAAAGAAAGGAGGAAGAGGCCCTAGAGAAGACACTCCAAAAGCGCCTAAATGGGACAGAAGAAGTCCGAAACTGTTAAGTTGTAGCGATCTCACTCCCATTTCTCAGGCATGGCTTCACCTCTGATGGAAGTCACAACTTGCGAAACTCACAGTCCGGGTTTTACGTCACGAATTACACTCGACCCTTTCCCTTTCGGCAAGCTCACCAGCTCGGTAATGGGTTTTCGAATCTCGCGTCTCCGCCACTTTGAAAATTCGTAAAAAATTCCCGTTTTAACCGAAAACAAAAATTTTTGCGCCATTTTGCTCAGAGCGATACAAAAATTTCTCGAAGAAAAACAAAAAGTTCGGGTTTACAGGCACTTTAAGATCAAGAAATCTTCTTCTTCTTCTTCTTCTTCTTCTCCGTCAAAGCACGAGAGGCCAAGTCAAGCAGCTTTGGAAGGAGATGAAATGACCTGTTTGGCTTTATTACTACGCCGAGGTGTGACCTTGAGCCCAAGAATCATAATCAACAAACACTTTTACAGTGTATCGGGAAGAAATACGGTCAGACCAAGACTGACAAACTGCTCAAGGAATCTGGTAACTAGTGGGGTGTAAAGGAATGAAATGACCTCATTGTAGTTTCCCTCTATTTTCTACCACTCGTCCACTTTCGTTTTTGCCCTTTCAAGGCCTAGGCAGCATCAATGAATCTCTTAATGTATGCATAATATATTCCTGTTGGGTTTAGTTTTTTTGATTGTCGAAAGTACTTCGGATTTGCTTTGATTTGCAATAAACTTGCGAAACTTTGTCTTCAAGGTAGAAGAAAAACCAAAACCAGTCGTGATTCACTCGTTTTCCCGCGCATCGCGTCGAATACATGTACTTGCTTGATTTTGGATTGGTTAACTTGATTGTTCCGCTCCTTAGTGATTGGTCAAAATGATTACTTTGGTTTTGGTATACTCAACAAAAAACCGCTTTAGTGCTTCATCAGTCCTTTTTGCGCCATGGGACGCATAAGGCCTCTACAGCGGGAGCTGTCTTGTGCCACCTTTCGAATTTCACTCCAGGTCAGGTGCATGGACTTGAGTTCTTTCTCCGCTGACCTTCGCCAAGTTATTCTTGGCCTTCCCCGTTGTCTTTTCCCCTCTGGTGTCCAGAACAAACTTTCTTCAGCAACATCGCCAGAGTCCTTTCTTAATACATGCCCGATCCATGTCCATTTCCTGCGGGTTATGTCCACTATGATGTCCTCTTGTTTACAGATGTTTCGCACTTCCAGGTTGGATACCTTTTGTGGCCACCTTGTGCCTAGTATAATGCGCAGGCACTTATGGATAAAGACCCTCAGCTTTTTAACTATTTCCTGAGTCGTTTTCCAGCTTTCAGAGCCACAAAGAAGCACTGTATTTACATTTGAATTAAAGCTTTAGTGCTTACGCAACTGATTTCTAGTCGCATACTATCATTACAAGTTCTTCAACTGATCGTTCCTCATGCTCCTTCCACGGACGGACTACCGTCCTCACTAATCCGTCACCAAAACGGGGTTTCTCGAAATCAACGACATCACGATAATCATGTGATTTCGCAACGCAAAGGCAAAAGACCGGTGAATTTTGCGTTTTAAAATTTCTCCGGCGTAAGGTGCACGGAAAACATTTGATGCATTTGCAGAGTGAAACACCGTTTTGTAAATTTTTTTCCGGCGAAGTGGAGACGAGGCTTCACTTTATATCTTATTAATGTACTCATCACAAACTATCGTTACCGTCTCGTTGGAGGTCTCCTCCAGATCTAATTCATTTGCACTTACACACAAACGTTGTTGTTTGATACGTCAGACGTTTTCGCCTGTTATCCAATCAGAAGACATCTTTAAAGAGGGAGGAAGGGGGAAAGCTAAAATGGTGCTTACACTTAGTAGGGGACTTATGTCCTATTGTTTTTGCACCGGCACTGCTTTGTACAAATCCTTAAATAAATAAATAAAATAAATGAATAAATAAGTAATAAATACTCTGGACGGGAAAGAATTATATTTAGAATTTAGAATAACCTCTCTTTTAAAGGATCTCAGTCACGGCATTTTTAGTTATTTTGGCCAAGTACAATACTACGTTTAAATTGAAGGAAACCTAAGAATAGTAGTTAAATGTAATAGAAAAACAACGAAAAGGTAATAATAAACCATAAAGAAACCAGGATCGTTAAGGATGCAGACTAAAGATTGACGCTGATTACAAATGGCGAACGTTGAAGATTGAGGTTAAACTTTTCAAGATGTGTAACCCGTGACGGTGTTCCTTTAATTATGTTAAACAAACTTTTGATTTTTGACATATATAGAGAAGCAACTCTGAGGCGACTGAGGACGATGTCGTTTGGAAAATATAAGATAGATCTTGAAAACAAAAGGGGATATTTCCATGAAGAGTGAGATTAGGGTAATTACACAGAAAAGAAGCTCATTGACATATGCAACAGCAGCTATGTAATTCTCATCATGAGACAGACACTTGTGAAAATTTTATCTGGTATTTATATCACAATATCCAGGTGGAAGGTTAAGGGTGTAGATGTTACTCTAAGTTTTGATTTACTCTTCACGCAAAATTTGACCTATCGTAGAGTTAATCTGGTGCTCGCGTATTCTCGCGCCCCTGATGGAAATGTTCACAGCGTCTGTAAAAAATAAAATGTGAAGTCAGAGGTAAACGCCAAAAGTTGGCGAGCAAAAGGAAACAAAGAGCTGCGAAATCTGAGACAGGCTGGTGTGCAATAAGAGTAATAGGATGCCATTATCTTTGTTTCTTGAAACAAAATGAATGAATCACATTAGCCCTGTTTCTATAGAGGAGTCCATTAAGCGCCTGAACGTGGATCAACAAGAGTTAAATAAATTGCGAAACCTGAAGTAGGCTGGGGTGCAATGGGGGTAATAGGATGCCATTCCTTTTTGCTTCTTGAAACAACATAAAATGACATCATATTACCCCTGTTTCTGTAGCTGAGTAGAGGTGTGGTGGGTGCGCGCGGTGGCCCATGGTTAGTGCGCTCGACTCCAGATCGAGCGTTCTAGGTTCGAGCGCTGGCCAGAGACATTGTGTTGTGCTTTTGGGCAAGACAATTTTCTCTCACAATGACTCTCGTCACCCAGGTGCGTCAATGGGTACCGGCGAATATAATGCTGGCGGAAACCCTGCGATGGACTAGCATCCTATCCATGGGGAGTAGCAATACTCTGCTACAGAAATTGGCGACTCTTTTTTTCTGTACAGGACTCCATTCAAGTCGATAACCCCTTTTTTCTTTTCCTGGCTTGTATTCCAGTGTCAAGGCTCTTCACCACAATTATAGTATTTTTTAACTTTGCGAAATAACACAATTTTTTTGCTCTCGTTCGTAGTTAGGGTGAGACGTAATGCTCTAATGGTTAGCGCTGGCCGGGGTCCTTGTGTTGTGGCTTTGTACCTATCTTCATCCAGGTGCACAACTTGGTACAGGTGAACTGGTTGAGACAACTTGACAAAATGCTGCTCAGCGTACGGGGGTAACATCGTTTCTGGTTTCTATCAGCACAAATCACGGCACAAGTGTTGGTCCAAAAAATACCACTGGAGATCTCCTTTCCAAGCTTTCGTTTTATTTCATCTTTATTTCTGATACCTCTAGCACAAAGTCAAGAAATAACCTCTTTCGATTTCGTAGAAACAAACATGTTCGACTGTTTTCGTCGGATTGCGCCATTAAGTTCAGGGCTTGCGAATGACGTCATCCCCTTTTTGGCGCGAGAAGCAAATGAAAACCTTGCAAGCGAGACAAGTCGACATCTCGCGACTTCGTCGCTCACTCATCCACTTCGCGTACGAAAAATCACGATGCGCTCGCCGAAACATTTTCTCCTGGGATTATCGTGAGGTCGACTTGTGGCAAGTCTAAGGAAAACGCGAAATCCGAGTTTCTCGAGATGCGCAGAACGTATACGCAATAACAATAGTAGACACCAACCTTAACGAGTTTTGAATAATAATTAGTTTCACCTCCACCCTATAACTTCGTGAAAGCGAATAAAGAGCACAAAACGAATCGATATCTGCGATAAACGACCTCTGTGGGAACAAATCAGGCTGAACCACGTAAGTGTCAGTCGTCTCCTTGCCCAAACCCGCGAGGAGACTGCTGACGCTTCAGTTAAGGAGAATTGAAATTGACGTAAACGGTTTGCAAACTCTGTTACCGCACAGCCAAAAAGCTCAAGGTGAAAGAAAAATCTTAAAAACACTCCTCTCACAGGACGAAACGTTTCAATTTGTTTAAGAAAATTTTTTTGACACACTATCTTCAATCCTTAATCCTCAATCTGTGATCCTCAATCCTTGATCCTGACTTTCCAAGAACCGAGCAGGCCAGGTTGGTACGTTGCTGAAATGGCGCAGGTATGAACATTGAAGTTTTGGCTCGCGTTCGGCCGTCCAAACACGGAGAGCAACTTTCGTTGAATATTGCAGGGACTCGTATACAGGCAGGTGATGGAACTGGCCATATTTTTGGTTCGGTTTACAAACCCGAGTCTCTCACTCACGATATCTTCCGAGATGCCTTCTCTCCACTTGTCGAACTGTTCATTGCTGGATACAATGTTTGTGTGTTAGTTTTTGGCGAAACTGGATCAGGAAAGTCTTACTCCTTGGCAGGGGAGAAAAATTCAAAGGCTGGCCTCATCCCTCTAATAATCAACTCTGTTTTTACGCGAATAAAGAGTGAAAGATCATCAGGGAGAGATGTCAGAGTGCAACGAAATGACCTTAACGACGGCGTTGTTTTTGTGCAGTTTGTCGAGGTCTACAACGAGAAATTAAGAGATCTTCTTGTACTGCCTCACGAAGGTATTTATTCATGTAATTCAAGAGTAAATGACCCCTTTTTAAAGCACTTATTCCTTGTGTCTGGCACGTAATGTACTGTACGTATACTTGGGTACCCTTTTAATACATGTAACTGTGAGGTTGGTTACTTGTTACCTCGACAATAACATACATGGAAAAAATTCTCGATTCTGATTGGCTGCGAGAAATGCAGTTTTCAGGTAGCACAGATTGCAGAAAAGAGTCAATTCAAATGAACAAAACGAAGCAATTTTAGATTGTTAATCAAATGGAAGCCCTGGATGACCCACAGGGCGCGAATGTAATATTTTGGATTACTAACCTTTCAGGTTAACTAGTGGTGATGATGACGATGATGATGTCTTTAATAAACCATAAGATAAAAAATATGTAACCTATGTTACATAAACGAGAACAGTATAATGAGTTTACAATAATATGCTGTAGTGAATTTTGTAATTATAACAGGTTTTGTTCAAAAATGAGTCTATTTACAAATGTGTTCTTGAAACGTGCGGGGTTAATCTTTGGGCGGAGGCAGACCATGCGACGTAAATTATATTCCTGGGGTTTAGGCTTCGGCAGAATTTCATTTAACGGATGATAGGTTAGAGACCTAGCTTTACTAAATAATTTCTTGTCCTGCGTATGCATGATATCCTTGACATTCAATGGAACTGAAATGTAACGCCGCTTGTAACATCTGTTTAAGAAGTTCTGTACTGTGTTTAGATCACGTTGATACACTCCATACACTGAAAGGTAAAAAAAGGTAAAGTCTGCTTACAAGCCTAGAAGGCCCATCAGGCCAGCGCTTATCTCCGGTTTCTGTAGCCTGGATGGGAGGGTGGAGAGAGGCACAGTGGGAGTGTCTTGCCCAAGAACACAACACAATGTCCCCGGCCAGGCCCTGAACCCGGACCACTCGATCTGGAGTCGAGTGCACTAACCATGAGGCCACCGCGCCTATTAGACAAAAAAAAATCAAAAATGAACTGGTTTGAAGAATTTGAAACCAAGAAGAAAATTGAACCACAAGTTACATATACTTGTATTTGCATGAATGTACTATGTGTTAATTACTCACCTGTACATGTAAACCAATCTGGCCTATATAATTATGTATCTCACCCCTTTATATATGTAAAAGGTAATTTTTTATATCAACCGTGTTCTTTGGTCATGGAATTGGTGTGTACACCATTTGAGCATGTGACTAATTTCCTGCCCTTTCCTGTTCTGCTTTGCTTTGTAACCTTCTTCTTGAGAAACAAAATTAAATGTCGGTGATTCCATGCAGAAACTGAATAATAATAATAATAGACCTTTAATGTTAACAATCAATTGTCTTAGACAATTATTAAAATCCTCAATTTGTCTTCAGTAAATAATGCTAAACTCTCCAGTAAATGTTGCCAATGATGATGTTCAGCTAGGCTCCCTATTACCAAAGGGTTAACTTTTCTTTGTTTTCACTCCACCTTTACAGGGCTCTTTATACTCAGAATACCTTGATGCCCCTTAGTTTGACGTGATCTGTTTTTCAACTTGGGCACCTGAGACACCCAGGGGTTTGAATTTTATGAGGGACTGTGCTTTTTGTACACTACCCCTCAGTGGTATGGCGAGATCTCTGTTTAAACTGTCTCTGAGAGTCCCAGAATATTCTCAATAATCAAATGCGTTTGTTTTCTAAAGTTACTCCCATCAGCATTTTTTTAAGTCTTCAGAAACATTTATTTCTACTTCAGACAGACACATAGATGTAGCTGAAGATGGTCAAAATGGAGTTCATGTGCAGAATGCTACATACAAAAGAGTTGCTAATGCTGCAGAATGCACCAGCTTGTTTCGGCAAGGTTGGGCAATCAAAACAAAACCACAAACAGATTTTGAGCCAAGAGCAGCTGTGTTTTTTTCTTTGGACTTATCAATGGTAAGGGGTTTTTGTCTTTGTTACACTGAAAAAGCTGCAATGGTGTCTCCTAAATGTTAAACAAAATGTAATAATTGATTTCTTGAACTCTGTTGATTGTTCTACTGCTTCATACAGTACTGGTGACCTTCATCTCATACATGTACATGTAAGTCAAGTTTGTGATGTCTTCATCCAATGTATGATGCATTCTTTTTGCTTGGTGGTATGGAGGTCAACAGCATAAACCTCTTTTCTAGGTTAAAATTTCAGCAAGAGTAAAAGAAACCCTCATCCTTTTCTCAACCTCTTTTCAAAGAATATTTTCATATTAGAGAAATGGTATTTTTTCATTGGTGACTATTAGGGATACTCTGTAGAAATCTGAGTGTTCCTTTGCAGGAGTCGAAGCTACAGCAACCTTTCGATTAAGTTTGGATCTATGCCACTAAGGTGTACATGTAGGAGACTACCTGTAGCATCATCATGTTCACCACCTTGTTATCTATGCAAACAAATTATAGACTAATTCAATGACACAGCAGCCATTTTGATTTCTATTGTTTAAAAATTTATTATGGGATGCCCAGGGGGCAAATTACCATGTACTTTGCACCCTGGGCATCCCATATACCTTTTTAAACAATAGAAATCAAAATGGCTGTCATACCGTCGAAATATCCTATTTCAGGGTACTTACTTTTTTTACTCCAGCGGTTGCACCAATTTTCTAATAAATAATGGTTTCGAATACTGTGGGGGTAAGGCAAGAAATTCCAAGACTAATCAGTAAGGTTCAGACATAAGTAAATTTCCTGTTAGTCCAAAACTCTTTGTTATCTTAAGGCTACCGTATACATGTACCTCAAGATCGGCAATTTTCTTCAAATTTGGATTTTTGGGTTAAAGTATTGATTGAAATGGAATATCTAATGTAAAAAAGAAATTATTCAAAGAGATTAAATATTGGCAGAGAAATGGCGCTTTTACGTTTTGGATGGAAGTACCGGTGAAAATTACCTGTCTGATTGACAGTCTTAATAATGCTGCTTTCTTGAATCAATTTTTTCACTTGAAGCGGACATTTTTAAAGAGCTACAACTTAAATGGAATTTGTCCGATTGCCCCAAAATTTTGACAGCGGCTAGATTAATATATAAACAACAAAAGTGTGTCTGCGATTTTTTTATTTCAAAATATTTTTTTCTCTGAGAGTGATTTTTGTACGAACACTTCACATTTTTTTAATACTATTTCGGAAACGTTCTGTAACTTTTTACTGCAACTGAGTATGGCAAAACGCAGACACGTTTTTTTAGCGCCTTGGGTCAGGAAATGGAAGAACAAAATAAAATGGGGAAAAGCAAAATTTGCTTTGACTTGTAGCTTTGAAAAGTTGATTCGGATGCTCGCAGTTAGAGAACGTGAAAAATTCGAGAAT
>NC_090878.1:27225035-27230035 GCF_036669935.1 Montipora foliosa
ATTGTATCCATGTTTTTTTGCTGGTATACAAGCAACGTAATGCAGAAAATATCCATTTTTGAGTTCATCCAAACCAAATGTTTTTGGGAAAGCTTTTAATGGCATCTGGAGGAAACTTAAACTATCAATAAAACGAATTCCTAATTTTGGTATTTGCATAAACATGATTTTAGCACAATTGTATACACAATATGGTTTAAGTCCTTGACCAATTAACCATTTTAAAATAAAGTGAGCATCGTAACCTGTACTATTATGTGTATATCCTTAAATTTTCTGTTATATTTATTACAAATTATTTCTTTTCCATCACATTTTTTTTCTTTCATAAAAGTAAAACAAGACAAACATTTTGAAGGACATTTATGCTTATCTCTTTTTGTATAAGTCTTTTTACATTCATGGCAATAATAATCGACATTATAAAACGCTGTCGTCCATTTGATAACATGAAAATGATTCCTAGTTTTGTAGAAATAAATCTTATCTTCACAATTGTTATCGGCAGTATAAATTATTTTGTTGAATGGTTCAGAATCTATTAGGTTTATTTCTGTATTGATAATGTGCAAATTTATTTACATCATTGAAATCATTCCCATAGTCATTTATTTCAAGATTTACATATTCATGTCATTTCAATGCTTGGGTTTTTTTTTCGTGATTTATTAAATCCATCATGTAATTGAGATTTTGACCAATTTTCTGGTTTTAAATTTGCATATACTGTTACTATTGCCCTTGCTAAGCAAATAGTATCATTGTTTTTTGTTGTAATAATACATTTTTTCTTGAAGTTGTATCTTTTGACAACTACAACCTTGAAGAGCCTGTTGGTATTTTACACTTTGAACAGTGATTTCACAGTTTCACTAATTCAACATTATGATATTCAGCAGTATTAGCCAAATCTTCTGTTTCATTTAGTCTGAAATCTTCTATTTTTTAAAATTTAGTTGATATTGGTTTTTATAGATCTTCACTATGCTCAATAATTGTAAACATATCATTATTTTTTAATTTTCTTTTCCTTTTTACGGTGTCAAGTATATCTTGAAATAGTAAATAAAGCTCTTTTGCATTATTTAAAGGTTTTGATATTTTTATTTTGAACCCATTTGTAAAAGAATTAAGTTTTTTTATTTTCAACATTTTTTGTACTAATAATTTTGTAATTGGGTATACTTGTGTTTTCCTTTTGAAATATTTCATCATCAAAGTTGAAACAATTTTTATTACTGATCTCAAAAATAATTTTTTGACTAGTGGATTTTTTAAGGTTTTTCTATGTATAACCTAATTCTTTTGCATCTTTCAAATATTTTTCAGATAATTCTTGCAATAGTCCTTAACCAGTTTGCATATATCTAATATAATATTAGGTTTGTTATTATTTAAACCACCCTTTTTCCCGAAAAAATGCAATTTACATACATGCATGCAAAGTACATTATGACGTCAAATCAGGAATAGACCGACCGCCCTACTGACTCGGTCGTGAACAAAAGATGCTTGGATTTTCGCAACTTTCAAAGCCTATAAAATGCCAGGATTTGTTAGAAAAAGGAAAAAAAATGCAGTAATGCGTTTTGAACAGGTGCAAAGATTCATTTTAGTGAAAAAAAATATTTAGGGGTTAGGGGCACTTTAATTAATACTACTTCGGTTGAAAATTTTTATGGAAATTCAGTTTATATAATACAAAAAGAAAATATTTTTATATCTTTTTTAATTTTAAATAATTTAAACTTTTAAAAATCTTTTAAAATCTTTGTATATGTTAAGCAGCATCTGTGTAACAAGGCTATAATTTGTTTTAAATTTCTCATCTATATTATATGTGCAGATAATATTTTCATGTTTTCAGAAAAATCTGTGTTAGAATCTGATGAATATTCTGTTTCAGTTTCATAAGTATTATCTGAATTAACATCAAAACGACATTGAGAATCATCAATAAAGCTGTCATTTAAATCATATTGATCTAATTGACTATCACTTTCATAATCATTACCAGTTTTTGAATTATATAAATCTATGCTTTCAGAACTCATTTATATTATTATATTAGAAAATATTTTTGGTAATAAAAGTAAACAATTTCAAGATCGGAGTTAATAAATTTATTTCACCTAAGCTATTTTTTACTCGTATAATGAAAATATTATCTTCATGTTTATCATAAATTTTATTTTCATCAAAATTATCATTTGATTTTATATTATAAATTGTTAAATCACAATAATATTAATAAAACCGTAACAATTACTAATACAATTTGGAATAAAATTTTTTCCATTTTATGTTTTAATATGTGATATATTTTTGAATCAAGAAAATCTCTAATCAATACATTCTCAAAAGTCATTTTATAATTGATGTACAGAAAATAATTTTATATATTTGTCAAATTCTTCAATGGAATTCAAGAATTAAAATCATCAGTATATCCTTTCCATTTTACCAAAGCTAGTTTCTTTTTATAATCTCTTTTTATAACTTTTTTATCAACTATAAACAATTCTTCAGTCCAGTTTGGTGTATAACCTTTATAAAAGTCTTTCTTTTATATTTGCTTATTCTAACCGTATCATCTATTTTAAATTTTGGTTTCTGTTTTGATGTTTCCATATCACTGTATAAATTGAAATAAACTAAACTTTCATTCTTTTTATTTGAAGCTTCTGTTGGTGTCATTTTTATTGACCTGTGTTTAGTGTTGTTATACTGTTTTAATATTTAAGGAAGCATATCCAAATATTGTGTATTGCTTTGTGTAGTAAATTGTTTCCGCATTTTGTTTTTAATTGTACGATTCCATCTTTCGACTACTGATGATTTTTCTTCATTTTCTGTTGAATAGAGTATTATTTTATTCTTAGCTAAGAGATCTTTCACATGTTTGTTATAAAACTCACTTCCTTTATCAGTCCACAAATATTCTGGTTTTCTACCATCTTTAAAGATGCTTTCGAACCTTTCTCTTGCGGTCTCTTCTTGTTTATTTCTCAGTGGTATAATCCATCCATATTAACTGAAAACATCTGTCACCATAAGAAGATATTTGTAGCCTTTATTCCATTTACTGAATTGTTGCATTTGAACAATATGATTTACAATAACATTCTGCCGAGTACATTTCTGTTTGATTGGTTTATGCAATTCATTTGCTAATTTTTCTTGCCAGTTTTTTTTAATTGATGGCTCTTTGATGTTTTTTGGCTTTTGAACACCAAGTCCTAGTAATTTTGTAGCTTGGATACTATACTTGACAGGTGTTGAAAACCATGGTCTTTGACTAAAAGGAGTATCTCCTATTTGTTTTATTATAATATCGTCTGCCTCATGCTTTTTGGACAAATTATCACCGGCTTTGCTGTATGCTATATCATGGTCTTTACAAATAACATCCGACTGGTTTGTAGGTTCACAAATAGATTAATCATTACTATTCAATCTCTTTTCTAGTTTTCAGGGTTTTCTTTAAGGTTTTAAGTAGCCGGGGTTTTTTGCAAAGTAGACGGTTGTGGGTCCGGAGGACCCATACGATGGGCTTTTGCCCATCTCTTCTAGGGGGGTCCGGGGGCATGCTCTCCCGGAAAATTTTTGAAAACTGAATGCCAGGAAATGCATTTCCCGGCATTTTGGGCCATGAAACTCAGACATTAGAGGGATGAATCAAGCTGCAATTATACTATGAAAACCATGTTACTTAAAGAAAGACGAAGCGACATTTCAATAATACAACCCTATAAACAAAAAGTTGAGTGATATTTTTTGTATCTTTTTGGTGGTTTTGCTGGAGCTAACGAGCATGGCAAATATTGCCACTTGACAACTTGTAAACATGGCACATACTTGAAGGACTAGACCAGCAAAGGCTTCTGATTGGTTGTTGAATAAAGAAGCTGATTGGAGGATACTAATTGGCCAATGGCGTAAAGAATGTTTCGATCCTGTTTAGGTGTGAAGATGGCACACATTCGTTCCATTGTGTAATTAGCGGGAAAATATGCTTGCGGAACTTGGTTGTAGTAATTTCGAAAATTGAAAATCACTCGAGCGGTTTAAGAGTGATGTAGTTGTTTCCAAAGAGATTTGGAGTTCCATAAAGCAGTGAGAGTTGATCAAGAGTGACGTTGGATAAAGATCCGTTGTCATGTTGAAGCGTAGAGATGCCCTCGAGAGGACGAGCACTTACGCGGGCAAGTAGGATTTAACTGCGAGGAGCGTTACGTTCAAGTGTTTAAATAAAGTCTACGAGACCTCAGCTTCTACGTTCGCTATAAATGATCAACTGAAAGGTTCGAAGTGAAAACGAAGGAGCGGTTAGTGAATGATCAGGGGCTAGTTTTGTTCCTCAGTTGAGTTGTGGTAAGAGATGCGTGAATGCAGGCTGAGGGTGTTGCTAGCAGAACATCATATGTAAATTTCCTTCTGGTTTGAAAACAAACCTTTTGAAAGTGCTTCTTTGTTTTCAATTTTTTTTATGATTGCGGCGTGATTAAAGGAAGTTTTGCGCGGACTAAAACGTCGTTGAGTGATTTTTCCTTCCTGTAAGATACAATCGGGGGTGTTTTAAGATATCGAAATCCAATATGGCGGACAACAAATCATATTGTTCCTACTTTCCCGCCACAGCAGCAAGATTTTTTCAAAACGAAAGTCTCAAGCATAACGTTTTTAAACTGCCCTTGAGTCAGAAGTCTTTTATGTGTTTTCAGAAAAGATAGGCACTGCAAATTTTTATTTGTATTGAGCCCAAGTAGTTTAGACCTCATAAACATCATCTCCTCTACATGTCTTGACTCTTCAAACAATGAAAGTAGCCGGCGAAACCTTACAGAGAAGCCGGCGAACTTCGCCGGCTGCCGGCTGTTATATACAACCCTGGTTTTGTTCCAGTACCACAGTAATTGTATTTTTTACCAGTTGGCGTTGCATTCTCAAAAGCAATTCTCCAAGCTTTGATAAATATTTTTGAATATCAAGAGAACCAT
>NC_090878.1:27235035-27247535 GCF_036669935.1 Montipora foliosa
CAGCAGTTGATGATCGTGTTAGCAATCTACGAGCTTCGTAGCCAGTATTACCAACAGCTGTAGTACTTGTGGTATAAGATACCAAAAACTATTTTTACCAACAGACCTGCTGTAATCGTCAGAATATTCTAATAGATTTTTGACAAATGTAACATTGTGTAAATTATCAGTATCATGCACTATTTTACCAGCTGATTTAATCATAAGATGTTTAATGAGACTATGTGAACCATAAATCATTGTTATTCTTTCAGCATTGTAAGCAGTTCCATCAGCAAGTTTCTGTAGCTGAAATCTTACTGTGAAAAATCCATTGAACCAATCGAAAAATGATTGATCATTAATCGTAAATTTGTAACCATTCTTTTCTTGACGCTGATTATTAGCAGGAGCTCTAATGACATCATCTAATTGAAAACATACAAACCCATTTCTTTGTAAATATTCACTTGATCTAAAAGTCATTTAGATTATTATATTACATAATCTTACGTCTTCTTTTCATGCCACTACCAGATATTAAACGATTTAAAATCAAATTTGTGCTTTCTTGTTTTCTCATAGGTTGAATTTGCATTATTTTTTGTTGTTTTGTTGTTGAACCTTGTCTCATTTTAGAAAGCTGTTTCATGATGAAATCACCATATTTTTCAGCAACTTTTTTACCTATTTTAGCACCAGCATGCAATACTCCTGATTGTAATGCTTTTTTGCCATAGGCTTAGCTACTTTTTTGAAAACTGAAGATGCAATAGCTTTTATAGGTTTAAAAATGTTATCAATAATTATACCAGATCCTTTGTGCTTATATACAAATTTACCAAGTTGCAGTGTTTGAGCCAGCTCAACTGCCTCAGGAGACAATTTGTCCCTCTATTGCCTTTGCAAAGGGACAAATAGATAGACAATAGCAGGGGACAGAGCGTAATTTATTATAACATTAAACTGTCTTTGTCGTATCCAATAAGTTGTCTTTCTGCTGCCCAAGGAAAAATAGAACACTTTTAAAACAATGCTGTGGCTGCTTTAACCCTACAAAAAGTGTACATACGCATTTAAATGTAAATTCACTTTTATTTTTACAGTTTGTAAATTCACATTAATTAACCAACAGCCTTCTCACATGCTTTGGTGAATGAATCACGCAGTTGAGCCTCTGTCATAGCATCCTGGTGCTCACGCAAATTAACATGCCTGCTCAAAATTGTGCCTTTAAAATTGGTGCAGCCCTTTTCGCCCCCAAAAGGGTTTTTCTTGTTTGCCAGCCAGCAAAAGTGACAAGACGTTATACGTAAGCGTATGCGTCATACGTAAGCGTATGAATGCCCTAATCGAATGCCATATGAAGGAGTTACGACAGCGGGGAATTTCATGTACTTGTTTATCTGGAGATGATGCTGATCAAGATGGCGCACTCGCTGGGAAATATTCGTTCATCTTTGCAAACCCTGAGGCGCTTATCCTGAACGTAAAATGGAGGAAGATGCTTCAGTCGCCCATCTATCAAGGCAACCTGTTTGGGATTGTTACCGATGAGGCCCATGTTATTCCTAAATGGTATGTTGACGAGTGTCGTTGTGATATGAATTTACAAAGTTTTTAATCATCGCATTCAAAGTTTGGAACAATACAATTTGAGCTTTACTAATTTCCTATTTCAACGGTTACAATATGTTTTGAAACAAGTAGCATTGATGGATTAGTTTCCTGGTATGTAAATAAGGTCTTTAAAAGACAATTTCTATAATTTATCAATATAGGAGACCATTATTTTTTTTACTTCACCCTTTTCTTCTGTTTTCTCTCTCTTATTCATGTATGTGGAGAGTTTCCCTGTTTTCTCATTGATTAGCCCTACTCAACACTCATAAAGATGTTTTCAGGTCTTGACAACATTAATCCTGAAGAGTCTCTTTGTTTTAATTTACCAGGGGCTATGATAGCAAAGAAAAGCAGCAAGCCTTTCGTGCATGTTTTGGATGGTTGGGTGAGCTTCGTTCACTAGCTCCAGACAAAACTCCAGTAATGGCACTTACAGCAATAGCAACCGGAGAGACAAGGCAGCAAATCATTCATGGTCTGAATTTGAAGGACAACCTGTACCTGATTGTTCCAAGCCCAAATAGATCGAACATATATTTGTATGTTGCTAAAGTAAACAAAAACTTGTGTGACACATTCAGTTGGCTGGTTGAAAAGTTGATAGTTGAGAAACAGGCCTGCCCAAGATCTTTGGTTTATTGTAAGACTACCAAGGAATGTGGACAACTATTTAGTTTTTTTTTAAATGGAGCTAAAAGAAAATGCTTACGTCAGCAGTGATCACAAGTCTGACAACATGTTGATTGGTATGTTTCACCACAACACCCTTGACAAACATAATGGTAGAGTTACCACCTCACTCTATAAACCTTCTGGAACCTGCAGAGTGGTGTTTGCAACAAATGCTCTTGGTATGGGAATTAACTTCAAGGACATTTTTTATGTTATTCACTATGGGCCTCCTCGTAATATTGAAGATTTTGTCCAAGAAATTGGTCGTGCTGACCGTGATGGCAGGAAGGCAGTTTCAGCATTATTTTACCAAGGGAAACATTTGCGGAAATGCGAGAAGGCAGTAGAAAGGTATGCCAAGGAGAGCACCTGTTTGCGAAACCTTTTAATGTCAGAATTTGAAGAACTTAACAACACAGTGGGAGATCATAGCTGTTGCTTGTCATGCCATTTGAAGTGTCTATGCAGTGACACAAAGTGCAACATTGACATACCATTTACTCACCACATTTCTCAATTGAGGGGTTCCTCCAGAGAGTCATTAAAGAAAAGAAAGACTTCAACAAAGGGTACTGCTTGAAGAATTGTTGAGGGACAGGCAAACGGAACTCTCTTCTAAGTGCTCAGTCTATTACCTGCCTCCAGTGTATACAACTGGATTTAGCGATAATCTGATTAAGTCAGTGCTGTCTCATTGTAAGTATATTTTTATTGTGGATTACATAATGGAGAATTTGCCTGTTTTCAAAAAAGAGCATGCTTGTGACATCCTCCGTATGGTTAGAGATCCTTTTGAAGATTTTTGAAATTAATGATGAGACGCTGGCAGGCACTGACAACCAAGAACTTGTTTTTTCTGAGACATTTGACCTTGAATATGGTGGAATCTATAGCAACAGTGAAGGCAGTGACAGTGACTTTTTCACAGATTCTGAGTTGTAGTAATAACTTACTTTTGTCATTTCTCGTCTTGGAGTGGTTATCTTAAATAAAGCTTTTTGACTTAATTGTTAAAGTGCAGTTAACTCCCATTAGTGCAGATATCATTGAGATGTCAACTAGGTGGGAGTTGACCTGACTTTACTATTGCAGTAAATGACTTAAGGCAGTAAACCATTCAACAGTTTGAAAGGTACACCATATATTTCAATAAAAATATAGCAATGGGGCTCAGGGATAATGACATAGCAAAAATTCATTGTCTTAAATTTTGTAAAATCACCCTAAAAATTTAATATTTTTCATTATTACTATGCATTGAATTACTGACTGGGAAATTCTGGGTTACCTTGCTTATGTAACTCGTGTGTCTTCATGCACATTAATTTTAAAATTTTCTGCTGCCTTAGTTCATAGAAATTTAAACAGCTGTTTTTACAAGGTTTTGAGAGTCTGACCAAAGCACAAAAGCCTCGCCCGCAATGCTTTCAGTTTCTATGGGTTGTTTTCATTAAGAAATATTGGACACACTTTTGATCCTGCTAGCCCTGTCAATTAAATCAACACAGTTAAGTAAACACCATCTATTCATGTACAGATTTCAGTTTCAGCTTTTGCTTCAAATCACCCCTGCTGCCACAATCGGGTACTAATAGGACTGATTTGTGCCAAATGTTTCCAGGGCATCAAGTAAGCTGCAAGTGAAGGAAAACCTTTTTTAAAAAAAACAGGAAGGTATTTTGTATTCTAATACAGTGCATCAGAAATGTATCAAACGGTCGTAAAATGCTTGAGAATAGATGTTTTCTCCTTTCTTTTTTCCTTGTGAATGAAGGGGTTCATCTGTGATACGCCACTTGAACTAAGAAGTCACATGACCAATGCTTTCTTTCAACAATGAGTTGGAATCTTGCTGATGCCAAAAATTGACAGAGCACAGAAAAATTATCTCAGACCCGAAATTTGAGAGGAAACAGATTTAAGGGAGATATTTTATGGCAATTTGACTTTTTGAATGACAAAGTAGTATGATTTATATTAGCTGCCATGTGGGAGGGCATACTCTTTCCCTCCAACATGGAAGCCAAAACTAGTTTTTGCTTATATCTTGTTAAAAGTTAGTAGCTATGCTCAGATGTTCTGTGAAAATTACCACGTCATCTTTTCAACATTTTCCTTTGTTTAAGTGCAAAATTGGTGAAAGAGGTAATTCATAATTATACAAATCACAATTTAGTCACATGACCAGCTTTACCCATTTTAAGAAAATGGTGCAGGTTTGAAAAACCAAATCACTATTGTTTTGTGTAAGATATGACCCACTAATCGCTTTTTGCTGGCAAAATCATAACTATAATTTTCATAAAAATGATGTCAGATGACCTCTTAGTGCAAATGACCTATTCAAACAGTTCACTCCAACTTTTGAAGCCCATCACTGTTGAAGACGGGACATTTCTTTCTTGTGACTGTTCAACCACTTATTAAGCTGATTGAAGTCAAGCCCACTTAAGATGTTCCTTTGAAAATCTGGAAATTTGTCGCAATTACGACCAGAAGATGGGTTGAAAGAGAAAAGCCCCCTCTTTCATGGATTTCTTTCACAATGGCTGCAAAATCTTGGTCATCATTTGCTGTGATGTGGTGCACCTAACTCTACATCAATCTTGTGCAGCATTTCTTCTAATATTGACATCGATTCACCACATCGTTTAGCTGATTTTTCTGTCACATTGACACCAAGACACCTCAGCATCTCCTTCAAGAGATTATTTAAGTGTTCTAACCTCAAGTCCAAAGAGATATTTCGGCCTTTACCACCATGGTTGTTTACAGTTCGGTTCCAAACTAACAAATGTGACATTCTCTCTGATAGTATGCATGAAGTGTAGAAAAACAATTGCAAAGCACCAAAAGTATACTTTGTATGTTTGTATGCTCGGAATATCAAGAGCATGAACTTCCAGCATCTTAAGATGCGATCACCATCCCCCTCCTTTATTGCATCATCAACACTGTAAAGCAGCATACGAAAATTGAGACGAGCACAGTCATAATTGTATCGTGCATCAACAGGTTTTATGTTCAGTGAGAGGTTGCATAGAGTCACTTGACTCCTCTGGAGATGCCAATTCGCTGCTAAAAGAGTGAATGTTATTTTCATGTGAATTTCTTGCTTTGGCATATCTGTACTCTTTGTTACAGACCCTACAAAACCTTTTTGGTCTGTTCAATTCAATGAGTTCATTTTGAAGAGTTGCATGAAACTGTTCTTGCTCATCAATAACAGCTTTCTTCAGTATATCTTTAACCTGCTTCTGAAGCCAGATTCTTTGTGTACGTTGGCTACCATCCAAAACTGAGGGAGGTATGAAGTTTCCAGCAGGTTCCTCAAGGTTAGTCATCCCAAAGTGCTTCATGGTAGCAGTGTGATGAATGCATCTGTTTCAAGCGCTTCACATAGGTCTTACAATGGTTGAAGTGTCACGGACATTTGATGTTTTAGCATTCACTTGGTTAATGACATTCATGTTGCTGCACATAGTACCAACATCATTTGCACAAGAGGGGTTGAAAAACACATCATACAGTACCTAGGGGTAGGAAAAGATTAGTATTGTTTCTTGACATCAACACTTTTTCCAGTAATAAGCAAATATGATTTCATTTCTGTTCAAGTTTCATTATTGTATTAAGTATTTGTTAGTGCAAAGTGGACAAGAATGAAAAGAACAAGGGAGCGTATTTAAAAAAAAAAAGAAATGTCCATATGCAAATAAATTATACTCAAGTATGACTCTATGTGGGAAGGTTAACGACTCCATTCTCATGATCCACTGAGGAAGAAGACCCAATTTGTTTTCATGGATTGTTTGCATCATCTAAGGTTAATTTATTCTTCCAGATGATTCTGGTTTATTTCTTATCTCCCTATAAGACTTAAGTCAACAACAAACCCACCTGGTAAAGAACTCTTCCTGCATGCCAATCTTCTACCGTTGGGACAAGCCCCCCCAATCTTTCAAACTCTGTGTCACCATCAGCTCTACCTTGTCTAGCATTCCGCACACGCTCTTCAGTCAACTGGTCACCACCAAAGAAAACCTTCTGGAGCACTTCAATTTCCAGGATACCAGAGCCATCAGTTGTTTTCATGACTGGAACATACCTTTTATGTAGCTCTGTTAATATGTCAATCATGTTATCATTTGTGTTTTCATTCTTAAAGAGCAATCCTAGTGGTGCCTTAAAAGAAGGTAGGACAGATAATAAACGACTTGGCAGTTAAATAGATTTGTATTTTTAAGGCTGTCTTAAGGTCACAAAACTTAAGCTTGAAAAAAAAGTTCAGATGAAGTAATGGCATAGTTGGATTGATGTCACTGCCTACTTGGCAAGTCATTGATGTAATTCTATAATCACTGTGAAACTAAGTTTTAAATAAAGGAATAATGGGATGTTTGACTAAAAACATTATGAGATACAGTACAAATTGCAAATACTGAACACTTACTTAGTACAAATATTGAGACATTGGCATCAAACAAAAAGGTTAACTATAACTAAACTTGAATTGATTTTGTAAAGTACAAAAGCCAGTGGCAAGAAGAAACCATCCCTAACAGCAGTGAAATAAAATAGAGGTCTTTATGCAGTGTCACTGCTTCCAAATAATAATAATAATAATAATAATAATAATAATAATAATAATAATAATAATAATAATAATAATAATAATAATAATAATAATAATAATAATAATAATAATAATAAGGCATCTGTCTTAAGAGAATTTCAACCACGACAGTTTGCATAACTGGTTAAAAATGGCAAATTTACCTGTTCAGATTTCTGTTTCGTAACATTAGAGTATTTGTGGGGAAGATCCCTGATTACAACATCTTTGAAAACCTTCAATGCAGGAATCCTGTCACAAATTACCCGTGCAAACAGGGGAATGAAGTCATGAAGTAGCTCTTCATTATCTTGATACGATGGCAAGATTTCCCAGTTCTCCACTCGATCAACTAATTTGATTGAACCCTTTTCAGACAATCCAGCACCACTCACTCTGTCCTTCACGGCATTCAGATGAAACCAGTGAATGCTTTTGTCAGGTTTGTCACTTGCCTGATGTCTGACTTTAATCATAAGGGCGACATTATCTCCAATGATTTGATAACCCAGTGGTCTCGCTGAGTCAGAATGCTTCATTAGCATTGACAGTGTCTCCATACTTGTGTTGCTAACAAGCTCTGTCTGTGTAGTTTTCTTGATCAGGTTTTCAACTTCCAAATAAATGTTTTCATCAAATATAAAATGTTTTTGTTGCCCAAGCTTGTCTTCAACTGCCTTTTTAAGGTTCCTGTCATTTGTGGGCTCAACTGTGGGAACTGCTTCTTCAACACATGCCTTTATCGTTGCTAGTGTGACTGTAAAAAGAAAAAATATCAGTTTAAATTTTAAGTGAACATTTTCCATTAAGAATTAAAATCCATCAGAAAACAATCTGTGGTGGAATGTCTTGCCAAGAGGTTGACTTCAACCAATAGTGCACTCATTTTTTTACATGTACAATAATGTTTATCAACTTTATTTGATCAAGACAATGAAAGTTCTCTTAACAAATTATTTAATTAAAAGTCTGAGTTTTAAACAGGGAAAAATAATTATATGTACTGGTATAGACTGTAGGAATCTGCAGTCTTCGTATATGTCACCAATTCACATCTAGATAATTTTGAACTCACTTGCTTTTTGGCTCCACTGTTCCATAATACTGTAGAAAATCTGTATGCCTGAGCACTCATTTGTGGGCATCTCTTCTTCAGAAGAATGGAGGCTGCCATACTTATCACTGGTGCAGCTGTGTTACTCTCATCATTGGTTTCATTTTCTCCATTCTGATTTCTTGCTTTACTAATAACAGGCTTTCCAGCAGCAGAAGACAGTATGGTGTAAAGTACAGGAGCTCGCTCAGAAAGTTCAGTGACATGTGCACTCTCTGTGAACTGCTTTAATCCTTCAGGTGTGGTATTGCGCAATATGGAAGGCTTCCTCACATAACATAAATCTTTGCATTCTTCAATAACAGAGCCACAAACTTTTTCCAGTAATGATGAAGAGTAAGCTTCATAAGTTCATCTGCAACGTTCTTTGGTCTTGAATTGTTGGCAGGTTGGGAGGAATGTCGAGAGCTCTTCTAATATTTTTACCAGAAGATCCGGGCACAACGCTTGTTACAGAACTTGACGGACCGCACGACTTTTTCACGCCAAAACCAGGTGAACTTGAGCAACGCTTGGATCTCGCCTCCTCTCCTTCTTCCTTCCACAGTAACAAATTTTCAATATATCAAGACTTGAAGGACGACGGCTCTTTCAGCGTAACCTCAAAGCGTTCAATGCGCCGAAAGCACTTCTTGCAGAGAAAACGCGGCCCAACTGACAGGTTTTCTTCAACACCGAATAACGAAGAAATTCTCCAACAAATACTTAACTTTTTGACAGTGTCCGATGTCAGGCTGTAATAACCACCATTAGCAACACTTGCCCCACAAAGGCGACAAGAAAGGGCAAATTTTGGATTCAAAACTTTCTTTACGGGAGTTATATTGGCTCCCGCGAACGCCATAGAGAATTGACACCTCTTGAGCTTCTGCAATTGGCAACCCATTTCTGACATTTCTCCACGTGCCGGTCCATGTCAGACGTCCAATCTGATTGGCATAAATGTAATCTGATAAAAAAGCTCAAAGGTCAACGGGGACGGTAAAAAGCACCGCTCCGTGCCAGAGGTTCTTCTCGTGGCTTCGGCGCTTGTGGAACGGCCGAAGCTGTGTCGGCCTTTGGCCGACACTGAAAATTCCCGCTGCACGCGAGAAAAACCTCTGGTGCCCAGGGTATCTACGTACGTGACAGGTTTGGAATGTTCAAGGAGCAAAGCGTGAAACAATAGTGTCTTTAAAAGCAATTTATAAGGTGCTGCTAAACAATTTTTATATGAAAATGTGAAATACTAGCCGACAAAAAAAATAAATACATTTATTTAGAAGAAACCGGCTCGACAAATACTTATGATTGTGGGGGACATTTATGGCCTGGCCATCAAATTTTAAGGGAGAAATCGTAGCTGAAGGGGAAGAATGTCGCAAGTTCGCGCTCTGGCTCAAACACTGCTGCCAAGTTGTGGATGGTAAAATCTTTTGAATTCGTATGGTTTCATTATATTCTTATGTTATATTATTCTACTCTTTTTAATATTAACGAATAACTAACATCGCCTCCATTTAGATCTAGTAATCTTCGTTTCCCATCAGTAACCAACATTCTATTTGATGATATTGCGGTTTTATTGATAGGATTAAACGAATTCTTCATGGTTGTAATGTAAACGAATAAGATGGTTGCAATACACTTGTACTAAAACTGTAAATAATATCTGTATCTTGACCATCAGCTAAACTATCATTAATAAGGTCACAATGAATATGAACAACATTGGTATCCTGACTCAAATTTGGCAATATAGTACCAATTTGTGTTCCACTTGTCAATATTTTTTTGTCAAAACCAATAAGATTAAAACCACTTTTGAATTCTTTAGTTATAGCAGCCTTATAACCTTTTAATTGATTTCTTTTATTTTTAGCCTCCTTGATAATCTTATTAATATCTTTTCTGTTTTTTTGTTGAGTCGTTTCTGGTTGATTTAGTACCTTTTCAACAGAATCATAATTTTGGATACCAAGATCGTTTAATATCTCATTATCCATATCTTCATTGTCTATTCCATAATCAACTTCATCTTCTTCATATTCAGGAGGAAGATCTTGTGTTTGAGGATCAACACTAATTTGTTTTTTACCTTCCAATATATCTTTTAATGATTCTTCATAAGTTGGAGGTTTTGGTACAAGTTGTTTTTCTTGCTGTGGTAATACTGGTTCTTCAAATAAATCACCAAGATTCATGTCTTCAACTTCATCCTCAATATCAATTCCATAATTAGGAGCTTCACCTTTTTTCAAGGGTCATCGTCTTGTTATTGGCATTTTGAAATTACTGGTGATAACATCATCAAGTTTTGTTGTTATTGGTTGAAACACCTTTGATGCTTGTTTTTTGACCCAAATCGTGTTGTATGATTGCATTTCTTACGGTATTAATTTTTTCTAATTCTTATTTACTTCTTTCAAGTTCTTTCCATTTTAGTAAACTCATTTGTTGTATTATTTGGTTACATAAAAATGGAAAATTATATATAAAAAATAGCGTTCTACACCGTGTTCAGCACTATGTTGTACATGGTGTTGAACATCATGTAATGAAATAATATAACCATATGATATAAATGAGAATACCCAATTACGATTCTGCTGATGATAATGTCAGTAATTATAAACAGTTTTATAATTTTATGCCAATTAAATGCTTTGGAATGCTTATTTGGGAATCGGGAAAAAACAAACACATTAATGCATATGATTTACAATTTGATTCATTATGACAAAATCTATTTGTATGCTAAAAACATAGAGCAATCAAAGTGTAGAAATCTATTGAACATGTTCCAACCAATAAGTGGTGAGGTTGGTTACAATATAATTGAAGCAAGTAATGACCAAATAATTCCAGTATCTGAATTAACAGATGATAACCAAAAGATTGTAATATTTGATTATTTCGTTTGTGAGAAAAACCAAAAACCATTGATTGATTACTTTATTTGAGGACGACATAAAAATTGTAGTGTGATTTATTTGAGTCAATCCTACAAAGATATTACACTAAATTGTAGTCATTTTTGTATATATGATTTTCCAAGTACAAATGAAACATCACTTATTTGCCGCGAAAACAATACTCCAAAAGAAGCATATGAAAAAGCAACGAAGGATCCATATAGCTTCATCTATATTGATAAGCCACAAAATTTTACATCTGAAAACTTCAATGGACAATTATAATCTACACCAATTATATATACATGAGTTATTCAAACGGTTTATTGCAAATACCAAAAACGAAAATAATTGAAGGCATTCCAGGAGTTGGTTTTAAACTAACTCCAGATGGTAATTATGATATGGACAACAAAAAACTGACTAATGGTGAAGAAGGAACAGATATTAATGATGCAATTAATAAAAAACAATTAGAAGATTATGTTGATAGTAAAATTATTGGTAAAGACGGTATTAATTTAAGTAATTATCAGCGTAAAGACAGACAAAGTGTTTTGTTAACTGATATAAATACAATTAAAAAAACCCATTAATTTAGCAAGTGGAACAAATAATAGTGATGCTGTTAATTTTTCTCAATTAATCAATTATTTACGAATTGATGGTAAAAACGAAATGGTGTTATTTATTGATGTGAATAGCAATCGTATTCAAAATTGTGGACCAGGTCGTCATGGATCAGCTGATGTTATGACTCTTCTTCAATTTGCAATATTTTATCTGGATTTAAATGTTGATAGTGGTAAAATCGAGGTTAAAAATGATATCGATGTGAAACAAAAACGAATTTTTGGATTGCAAGATGCTGTTGATCATAGCGAACCTATAAATAAATTTCAATTCGATAACACAATGTTATTACAAGCTGATAAAACACAGCTAAATGATTATGTTAAAAAAAGACTCATCTGGGAATTGAAATATGAATAATAAAAGAGTTATCAATGCTTCTAAACCTGTTAATACTAGTGATCTGGTGACTAAAAATACCTTGATGTTAATCTTGGTTCAATTAATGGTAATTTAAATCAATACCAAAAAAAAATTCGATAAAATTACACTTAATCAAAACATGGATGCTAATAGCTTCAATATACAAATTATTAAATCTCCTGTTAATAGTCATGATGCAATATCATTATCGTTTTTAAACAATGAATTAAGTGATTATGCTCATAGAACAGGAACTTATTTTTCAGGTGATATTGATATGCAAACTAACAGTATTTATGGAATTAAAAACGCTGATAATAATAATTCTGCTGTAAATAAAAAATATGTTGATGATAAAATTAAACAAAATAGTATTGATTTAACACCATATCTTTCCTAATGATTTTAATATCAACAATAATAAAATTATAAATTTCATTTTAAAAAGCAACAAATAATATTAATGTAGTTAATTTACAGCAATTAAATGAAGCTAATTCAGTATTATCTGAAAACAATAGAAAAATTACTGATATTGCAACACCTACTGATAAACATGATTGTACAAATAAAATATATGTTGACGAAAAAATAGGCAAGAGTCATA
>NC_090878.1:27252535-27257535 GCF_036669935.1 Montipora foliosa
CTGCATCGAGCTGGTTCCGTTCTTTTCCACACACTCAGCGAGGGTAGTATCATCTACATACTTCCAGATGTTCGTATTTGCCACACTCAGGTCATTGATCATAATCAGAAATAACCAGGGACCGAGTTTAGTCCCCTGAGGAACACCTGCTGGTACAGAACACCATTCAGATACACAATCACAACTCAGTTTCACCCTTTGCCTTCTATTCGTTAGGAAATCCAAGATCCAGCACATGATCGACTCCAGAATATCATACGAGGAGAGCTTTGGGGCTAGGACTTGGTGATCAATTAAGTCAAAGGCTTTGCGAAAGTCAAATAGTACCGCTCTCGTAGTAGCCCCATTTCCGTCAGTCGATTCCAACCAAGAGTGCAACATACTAATAAGCGCATGCGTAGTAGAAAATTTAGGTACAGCCCCAAATTGTTGGGGGTCAATCCGCTCCAGCACAGCAGGTTTAACGTAAGTGTCAACTACATAATCTTCAGACAACTTTGACAAAATGGGGGTTAGTGAGATAGGGCGTAAGTGCTTATTTACATCACGGATGGGCTTTTGCTTTGGCACGGGGACCACATCTGCGTGCTTCCATGACAATGGCAGGCGTCTTTCACGGTACGAGTAGTTCAAGATGTCAGATACCGGTCCGGCTAAAATATCTGCATTTTCCTTTAACAACCATCCAGGGATGTTGTCTGGGCCGTTAGCTTTGCACGGGTTCAACTTTGATAATTTCTTGCGGACTGACTCGACCGACACAACAAGGGGGTTTTCGGAGTAGTTACTGAAAGTAGTGCACGGAAAAGCGGCAGGGAGCGATGTGTAACAGTGCATTGGCGATAAGAAAGCCTCATTGATGATGTTAGCTAGGCCGATCTGGTCAATACTCTCATACAGATGTTGAAGCGATTGCAATGTGTCACTTTGCGCCGAGGAGGCAAGCGAGCGCCCACTAAGCTTTTTCACTTCTTTCCACCATTCGGATGGTTTACGTTTCTTCAGATGTTCCACCTTGGCTTGGTAATAATTTGCACGGCACATCTTTCGCTTGCGATTAATACGATTTCTCAACTCACGAAACATTTGGTCGTCGCCACGCGATAAGGCACTTTGCGGCTTTTGTAGCAAGTTCTTCAAGGATGATGTTATCCAAGGTGGTTCGGTTGAATGTACTTTGCGCGTGCGCATAGGCATAACATGATCAAGACCAGTCTTAATAATTTGTTCCAAAAGCAACATTTTGCCTTCACAACTTTCTACGGAGTTCAGTATAGAATCCAAATCCACTGATTCTAGATAAGTGCGCATTGCAAGGCGCTTGCTGGGACGCAAATCTCTCGACTGAACATTAGTTGTAGAGCTATTGGACTTTATCCTCACCTTCGGTTGAACTTCTATTGACATGTGGTCCGAAAGGCCAAGTGGAGGGCGTTGGGTTGGAGTTTCGTAGTGGTCTTGAAGGTTGGTGAGGACTAAATCGAGCGTTCTTTCTCCTCGCGTCGGAAACATGACTGTGCTACTCATCTATAAGAAATCATTTCAACATTACCAAAAAATGCATCTCTCTACTATTCTTGGTTCAGCTAGTCTAGTAATTATTGGTACAATAGCAGGCTCAATTGCTTTAAATCCAATTATTATTGGGTCATCAGTGGATGCGGTGTTTTACTTCAAACTTTATGCAACTGCCAAAAAATATGACAAAAAAGTTGAATCAACAAGATTTGCATATACTAGTTATTTTAATGTATTATCAGAACTCAGAAATAGTTTAAGAAGTGGCATATTTAATGAATCAATCTTTTTTTAACAAATGTTCTATCATAGATGATATTATAATTGATAATTGTCCAACTATTTCAGACAAAATAATGAAAAAATATAATAAGACATTTAATTAAGTTTGTCACCAATTAATGATTTCATTTTGTTCCAATATTCTTCACAATATTTTAGAGTCTTAGTAGATTTACTAATCTGTATTATATGTGGTAAATTCCACATCTTAAAAAGCTTGTGTATTATAAATTTGATTGATATTATTCTTTTCCTGTCTTGATTAACTTGAGGTTTATTAGATCAAATGTCTTGCAAACACGGTTTATTATGTCTCTTGATATTGGTAATTTGTTTTTGAGTTCTACATCTGATAATACATTTGAACATGGTATTTTCTTATGTAGATTGATTTTTTCCTTGTATTATACATATTTTCATAAAAATCGAGGTCATTATTTTTAGAGAATTCCTAATGTATTTTTCCACATTTTTGCATAATAACTGATGATCTATTGCAGTTAATTTACGTTTACAGAAATGGGTTATTAGATTATTTGTATTATTTATTGCTCGTATTTGAACACAACAAAATGGACAAATTATATAGTTTTGACTTATACATATTTTCATAAAAATCGAGGTAATTATTTTTAAAGAATTCTTAATGTACACGTAATCATGTAATCACAGTGAGTTCTCATAAAAATAAGGAAAAATATCACCAGCTTGTGTTTTCAGAAGTTTGTTTAGAGCACGTACAGGTAATTTGTTGGAGATCTTGTTTGAAGTTTGTCCTTTATAGCCGATTCTGGTTCTAAGCCAAGCTGCCGTGTTTCAATGAAATACATCAAAATGTAATTAATCTCGTTTTCAGAGATAAAGTGGAATAAATAAGGTTCATCAATAAAACTCCTTGTTTGACCTTGGACCGACAAAGACAATCTGTCACATCACGAGCTATAGTACGTCTGTGATTTCTAATTTTAGAGTGATTCCTATTCGCTGTTTTTTTCCTTTTCCATTCGCTTGCTGAGGATTTGCTTGTTTTCTTTTAAAACTTACTCTTGCGATTCAAGGAAAATTAATTGCCTAACTGGTGAATTTGATAGTAAATTTCGCTGGAAAAACCGATATCACACATCCCTTGATGATTCATGTGATCAGTCGGTTTTTCAGGTGAAATTAACTGTGGAATTCACTAGTTAGGCAGCGAAGAAACTGACATAATTAAGCAATATCATTCTGGGAAAACCAAAAGCCGGACAATTCCATTAAAGCCTTTTATTTTCACTAATCCTACAGCCAGTAAAAATAAACATGCCGGGAGCTCCGCATTTAGGCTTAGTTAAATCTGTTTAATGTGGAAAGATACCGGTGTTCGTTGAGAGGATAAAGTGCAGTGCAGTTTTTCAAGAGTTATGGATGACATCTTCCTTTGAAATATTTAAGGCCGATCATCAGCTCATCAAACATAGAAAAGTAGTCCGTTGATGATATTTGTCACAATCTACAGAATTGCCAGATTAACAGCTTTAATTTTCATTTATCCATGTACAGACTGATTTTATGTTGAAACTTTGGACCCTTCATAGGACACTGCTTAAGCTAAGTTAAGTGAGAAATGCTAGTCAGAACAGTGTGTGAGTTTTAACTTGACAAATAAATTATCACATCAATATTTAGGCTTTGAATAAGACCAAATCTTGTTATATTGAAGGTTGAAGTTAAGCTCATTTTTTCAAGGTGCCAGATGAAATTTGAAGTCACATCCTTATAGAGCTCTAATAATAAACTTTGATAGCTGTCTCACCTGCCCATCGTACGTACTCAAGCTTTCTTATGTTATATTTCAATTTAATGATATTGAGAATACTTTTTGTATCTGGTTGTTTTTGGTGTGTCATTTCTCTATGAAATATATTGACCACTGCTTTAATTTTGGTATCTCTTGAAGCTATGTTTTTGGTCATGCCATTGTCCTAATATTAAGTTATTATTAAGTGGCTGTCCCGCTAACAGCGGTCCGGTCAATTTCGGGTCAGAAAAAAGTTAGCCTTTATATTTTTTGGATGAAAAGACTTAGTGTGTATATACTAAAACCAGTATGTTTTGCTGTAAATCCTGCTTTTCTTTTTTGCTACACCCCGAAACGACCTCAGCTGTCTGAGGGGAGATTTTTGGTCGATTTAGTAATCAAAATTCGTGACTTTTCCGGATCGCGCTGCCTTAAAACAAGGACGTATTGCTCCATATCGACCAGACCACAGCATTTAGGTACATCCGAAGTGCTTTGCACCGAAATTTCGATACGGTTGGATAAAAATTAGATAAACCGCAAAAAATCTAAGATAACTCACTGCGTCGCTTGTGAAAATGAATAAATAATTAGCTATATGGAAGACTCAAAATATCAAAAGTGGCACCTAAACCAGGATCAAAATTACATTTACAGCAAAGATCTATCCATACTCTAACAGATTCTTGAGTTAAACTTGCGGGTATCATCCGTTATCAGACGCCAGCGAACTCTGTTTTGAGCTCATAAACAACACAATTCACAGCATAATCATGCAAATGTCACGCAATTCGCGGCTGGCGTGATGGCGATTGAATGCAAACATGAACCACCGGATAAGAATGATGTTTAGTAGCCCAGATTTCTCGTAAGTTAGAACCCTTTACCTTGGATTAACGAAACTTGGGATATCTGTAATTAAATTATGCCTCTGTTGGACTACTTATTGATTTCAGAGAAGTCGGTTTTGTAATAATAAAACATGTCCTTTTGAGAAACAACACTTGAAAACTTTTTTTTTTACGATTTAAAGGTGCTCAGTTTGAAATTCCAGCAATGGAAATTCTTGAGTTGCATGATGGCCTACAACTTGCAGCAATCACCAACAACAAAATAAAGGGCTAGTAATGAAAAGTGAGTGTTGTCACGCGATCAAATAACTGCGGTTGCAAAACGTTCTTTGAGAGAAGACAAATGGCAGGAAGTCCCTAAAATAGTAGTAGTAGAAGTAATAATAATAATAATAATAATAATAATAATAATAATAATAATAATAATAATAATAAAAGAAGAAAAGCTTAAAAGAGAAACGGAGTCTCCTATTATTGCAGCACAAGATCAAGCAATAAGAACAAATTACTTAATAGCAACGATAGACAGGTCACAGGATGATCCCAAATGTAGAATGTGTAAACAAAACAAT